>NC_068384.1:17410342-17710342 GCF_023724105.1 Carassius gibelio | reverse complement strand
AAAAGTCCATGTGACATCAGGGGTTCATCCCCAATTTTATGAAGCTACGAGAATAGTTTGTGTGGAAAGAAAACGAAATTAATTATTTTCTTAAATAATTTCTTGGGTTGATTAGACATGAAGGAATTAATGACAGAAATTTAATTTTGGGGTCAACTATCCCTTTAATAAGAACCAAGAAAGGTAAGGAAGAATAGGAAAGATATCTCAATGGTATTAGTTTAGTATCTGTTGCAACTGGTATTAAGTAACTGTAAACTTTTCATCAGGAACCTTATTTCCAGCTAAATATACTTGATATAACATGCTTAAAAATGAATAATCCAAAATGATTTATAATGAATTTATTAAAATGTTACCTAAGATAAATAAGGACTCAAATCCGAACATGATGTCTCTGTGTTCTCACCTGTTGAGCCAGTGTCCAAAGTCGGGCAGGTGCGCCCACTGCACCCCGGTCTGATTCAGTGACCTCAGCAGGCGGCAGCAGGTCAAGGTCAGCAGTGGGGTCGCCAGCGCCAGCCACTTCTCTGAGCCCGAACTCATTCCCAGCTCCACCGCCGGGGAGAATGACGGTCCTTCCTCCGTGCTGGAGGGAAGCAAAGGCCCCTCGTCCCGTTCCTCACCTCGATGCCTCTGTTCCCTGAAGTACTTCCTGCAGACGTCCTGGAAGATGGCCAGGCACAGCGTGTTGAGCAGGAAGTACCAGGTCTGGTGCTCCTCCTCTATGAAGCTGCTGGAACCCAAACTCAAGGTGTGACCCACCGTACCGATCAGCAACAGAGCGTCCAACTCCGACAGAGTCCAGTCAGAGCCCTGGAATGAGAGAGAGGGAGGTTACTATTAGCCTCCTTGTTTCAAACCTAGTGAGCTGCCTTGCTGTTTACTACTCTCTGCTAGAGAGCTAGCTTCTAAGGCAGTATAATAACAGAAATGGAGCCTCATAAGTGACTGATTTGGAGATTTACACAGACAGAAACTCTGTATAATCAAAGAAAATTGTTGATTCCAGTCCAGTTTGCTTTGGTGAAACACAGAAAATACACAGCAAAAACACATTAATCAGGTACCGATTGAACTAGTTTTATTAATATAATTTTCAGTACTGAATGAAATATAGGTTTAATCAAAGGATTTATAGATTATTTCTATTCTATTGAGCTTCTGAGATGGACTTGAGGTGGTAGGATTCTTTTTTTTTTTAAATGTCTTTAAAGAATACGGTAATACCAGAAAATTTAGAAATATCTTTTTTTTTTCATTTATAACATCAGTTTTCTTTGTGAATATATTGTTAAATGTATTCCTGTGATGCAAAGCTGAATTTTCAGTCTTCAGTGTCCCATGATCCTTCAGAAATCATTCTATTATGCTGATTTGCTGCTCAAGAAACATTTCATATTATAAATGTTGAAAACAGTTGTGCTGCTTCATATTTTTGTGAAAAACCAAGATGCATTTCTTTTTCCAGGACAAAAAAATAGCTGTTTCTTCTGAAGAGCACAAATGATAAATGCATTCATGATACATGTACCAAAGAAAGTTTGCATGCCGTTAATTGGCACAGAGCTTGCTGTGGCTCCAATTGTTGCAACACATTCACTCCAAACATCCCTTCATCAACACATAATGTATGGCATCATCCATATAGACAAAAGTTTGCAAAAAACAAAACAAAAAAACAATACAAGCACCTAGATGTGAAGCATAGATAGAGAAATGAATTGGAAAAGGTGAAGCAGTGAGAGTTGAAAAGGGCAAAAAACACAAATAACCGAAAAATCGGACAGTTTGCGACAGTATAACGCTGCTGACACTGAAGTCACCGCTGTCCACCACTGTAAAACAACTCTACAGACAGCACTTTGATGTGTAGAGCCCTGAACTAACATACAAACACACACACACACAAACAGACGTGAGAGCACATGTTGTAAGCGTTTCCCACAGTGACTAAATGTAGAGCAGTGTTGACTCAAACTGAAAGTGCTAACAGCCACACACACACACACACACACACACACACACACACACACACACAGTTCTCTGGGGAATCCTGTACACTGGTCGATTTCTTCAGAACCACAATCACACACCATGGCAAGTGATCAAAATCAGTCAATCTTAATACATGCTTCTGATCTCATTATGAATGATTCACTGCCTGCTATTCTGAAGACACCAAGGTTTGTTTTCATCATTTTTAATTTCAATGTAATCATAATCGTTTGCATTCTGAAACTATTTTTCTTTTCTTCTAATTGCAGCCGCACAGCCGACAAAAAAAATATTAATTTATATTTATATTATATTTTTGTGAACATAATGTGAGTGGTGTTTGCATGATGTCACAGTATTGTGGGTGGATGCAGGATCATGGCTATAGCTGTTATACTGCAGTGGCAGATTTTTTCACTAGGTGTAATCGAGTTAAAATGACAATATCTGCCAGTGCAATAAATCACACACACACACACACACACACACACACTGTTCATGGCATGGCATTGGCACATAAACAGTATTATCATTTTATTCAGTTATTATTGTGATAATTATCATAAACATTATCATTATCATAATTATCTAAAGTCAAGTCATTTGTATCTTTTACTGATTTTGAGAGGGTCATCCATGCTTTTATATCATCCCGCCTGGACTATTGTAATAGTCTCTATGTAGGCATTGGTGAGGCATCTCTAACACGTTTGCAGAGGGTACAAAACGCGGCTGCATGTTTATTGACAGGGACACGCAAACGAGACCACATTACACCTGTATTAGCTTCCCTTCACTGGTTGCCAGTTCGTTTTAGAATTGATTTCAAGATTTTACTTTTAGTCTTTAAATCATTAAATAATACTGCTCCTAAATACCTCTCAGATCTATTACAGCCATATGCTCCATCCAGAGCACTTAGGTCTGCTGGGCAACTGCTTTTAGTTTCCCCCAATGCAAGATTAAAGAGCAGAGGTGACCGTGCCTTTGCAGTAGCGGCCCCGAAACTCTGGAATAATTTACCTTTGTATATTAGGCAGGCATCTTCACTTGCTGTTTTTAAATTACATTTAAAAACATATTTGTATAGTACAGCATATAACACAGTATGAGAGTTACCTGTTAGGAGTTCTTTTAAGTGTGTGTTATAAATCATTATTGTATTTATTGCATATTTTATTGTGTTTTTATTTATTATATTTTATTTCTTTTTATGCTTTTTAGTTCTACTGTTTACTTTATATTGTATGTACAGCACTTTGGTGAACACCTGCTGTTTTAAAAAGGTGCTCTATAAATAAACTTTGATTTGATTTGATAAACGTTTAATCATCCAGCTCTAGTCCCTCCCTACTTTACTTCCAGTGAAAATTCAGTTTCCCTCACATTACTGAAGCTAAATGTGCCGTTCAAACTACAGACAGTATTTCTAAGTGATAAACAGCATCTCAACAGCACACCGTTTGCTCTGATAATGCAATACTAATTGGTCGCTCTGTGGCTGATTGTGTGTGTGTGTGTGTCCCTGGTCATGATGGATAGGACCATGTGCAGCCTTGATGTGTGTTACCATGGGGACCGGTCACATCTCACCAGTGTGACAAGGCCTCGCCACGGCAACCGTTTCCTCCCATACATCACCCGGGCAACACCTGGGTGGAAGTCACCCGGCGGGGGAATGGATTGTGTAAGCAACTGGTGTTTGTGTAAACACCGTCTGGGACAAACTCGCCCTCGCTTCTCATTTCTGTGCAAACCGTCTCTCTTTGCTTTTTCATATTGTCTCTCCCATCGAAGGGAGTATTTGGATCCCTGATCCAAAAGCAGCACAAATGCATCAGGAGTTTGTTTTCTGGGCTGCGTCCAGGTCTCTCATGGTTTCATCATTGCAGGAACGAGCTCTGAGCTAAGAGGCTCACACGCGCCAATCTATATACTTTTCCAAAAACAGAAAGAAATTCCCTCTGACGACAGGATGAATGTCTCTGTGTGTGTGTGTGTCTGACCATCAGCTCATGTGCAACTAAACAACCTGTTTGTTTCTTTAAAAGTAGACAATGTACAGTATTTTATGCTTTCCCTGAAGTCCACTTATAATGTTACGCCTTCTGCACTGTAAATGGGTTTTTCACGAGCATTTTACACCCCCTCTCACTATCTCTCTCTCTCTCTCTCTCTCTGACCCATCCAATTAAGCAGCCTGCTTTTGCTGTTTTTGAGGTCAACATGAAACAGCATTTACAGCCTATTTTACTTCTGTAATGCGAGTAGCACAGATTCTTTATTTAGGAAGAAAAGCACTTTTAGTCATTAGGGACTGAAGCGTACATTGCATGTTTCATAATGGAATTAATCTAAACTGAATAAAAATAAGTGTTGATTTTGTCAGCTATTTTTAATTTAGTCTTAGTCCTGTGTCAAATGTAACTGCGTTTTTTTTAACATATTTAGTCAACTGTTTAGTTTAACCTTTTAACCAGACCCCCCATTATAGAAGTCACAGCTGAAAGTGCCCTACCTAATTTAAAATTGCAACAGTTCCTTACTTATTTTTGTTACACACATAATGTCGGTGTCTTTGGAAAGAAGACCCTTTGGGCTTTACTTTTTATCAACCAGAGTTGATAATGCTCAAAAATATTACAAGTTATAGACACTGAAGTGCCTTGAATTTTTTTTACCACACTGAAATGTTTTTTAATTTGATATAAAAATACATGAAATCAGTCCTGGAGCATCTAGAAAAGTAATGGGTTGAAAGCCACATGTCTCATGAGTTTCTATTTCAAATCTGAAGATAGCATGAAAAATGAGACTCCTGAAACCATTTTTCTGAGACTATGTCTGAATGAATGGTTGCCAGATTGCATAAAGCAAAAGCTGGGAAAATTACTCATCCATTTAACTTAAAAGCTCTTATTTAAGGTCTTGATATCTGGCAACCGCAAATATGAACACTCACATAACAGAGTTTTGTCAAGCAGTCTGCAATGTTTTGGCTCTACTTTTTTCAACAAAAATAAAAAGGTTTTGGTAAAGTTTTTGTTCTTTTATCTACATTTTAGTCTCGTTTTTTTCATCAAGGATATTACATCTTCATTTAGTCTCAGTTATCTTTTATTGATCTTATTATCGTCTCGTCATTGTCTTGTTTTCGTCAGGGGAAAAAAAATGTTTCCTCATAGTTTTCGTTAACGCAATTATCACTAATAAAAATAAGAACGTCACAGTGAAATTGTTTGCTTTTTTTTTTTTTTTTTTACATATTTTGACAAGAAAACTCTTTGAAACAGTCCCTATTAATACAGTCCATATAAAATTAGCTTTCTTTTAATCAATTATTCAACAAAAATATGAATAGACGCAATTTTGTTATCATTGTATTTTTTTGGATTTGAAGGTGTGATAAATTACTTGTTTTTCACAAGAAGATTTTATTTAAAATTGAATAAAAATGAAATATATATAAATATATATATATATATATATATATATATATAAATATATATATATATATATATATGTATATATATAAATATATATATATATATATATATATATATATATATATATATATATATATATATATATATATATATATATATATATATACACACAAAATGTGCATCAATTGTATTAATAGATTAGGCTTTTTGACTCCGTTATAGTACAACAATAAGCTCAAAATTTGGCACATATTGGTCAATAAATACATTATAAAATAAAGGTTCCAAAAGGGAATGTACAGTATGCATGTATCCGTTCATTTGCTGTGATTCCAAAGAAGAACCATTTTTGTTTCCACAAAGAACCTTTCAGTGACCAGTACTTAAAATAACCTCTTTTATATATAAAAAAGGCTCTTTCAGAAAGGAGTATGTTATTACATTTTGAACAAAGATTAAAAAAACGTAAGAATATGCAAATGAGCACATTTGAAAACACATGCAGAACTGAGAGATGCGGTCTTATCAGAGTGAGAGGAACTTTTGGGCTTTGGATTATAATGAAAAACAAAACTCCCTCTGAAGTGTCGAGTAAACATCTCTATTAACAAAGATGACAGCAGCACTAATTGATCAGGAGGCAATTAATGCATACTAATTAAACGCTGTGCCAGAATTCCCAACAGCAAGGAACGTGAAATACAGACACAACCCACATCTGCTGGAATCACCTTTGAAACAACAAGAACTGTTTTTGTTACAATGATTTTTGTATATAATGACAATTATTATTATTATTATATATTTTGTTATTATTATAAACATGAATGTATTATAAACATATGTCCTGCCGATGAAAAATAAATAAATAATAGGAATACACAAAAGTTTCTGTCATGGAAACAAGATTCTTTTGACACTGATCTAAGTATTAATCCTTAATGCTTTTAGAATGATCATCATTCTCTAATTTCGACTGATCTCACAGTACCAATAAGCCATCAGTGAGGGAGGTTAGTGTCAATCATGAGCAACTTGCGTCAATCCCATGATTCACTTCACCTGTGTCTCACAGGTATCTGCTGAGGGGTCACTGTCACACATGTGGGAGTAACTCAAATTTCTGTCAAATTGACCTGAATCCTGGGAGAGCCCATTATATGGAGAATTAATGTGAAATACAGCCAACTGTCTCCTGGAGGTTCAGGTGTAAGGTTGGTGTAGGGCGACAGAAAATACAATTTGTACAGTATAAAAACCATTACGAATAGTATTTTCTATTTAACTATGTTAAAATGTTTTAAACTGTTAATGATAATAACATTTTAAAATAAAGCACAATATATATATATATATATATATATTTTTTTTTTTTTTTTTTTTTTTTTTTTACTTCAACAACTTTTTTTGCTTCCTTTCCCCCTTATTTTTTTATTATTATTTATTATTTTATTACAAAACATGACATTGCACAAATATTGTGCTACTGTTTTCCAACCAAAGAAATGGACTCCTGCACCCAAAACAGTATCAGATTTTCTAAATGAGTAATAAAGTTTACAGGTTCACAACCACAAAAAATGTCTAAATGAGCCGTTTCGCAGTTTAGGTTTCATTAAATGTGTTTCCGTAGCTTATTTCCTATAGGATTTGATGCCAGGGAACGCGTGAGCTGATAAAACTGCTATCCTAACCTCAATATGCCATCATCACCAATCACATAAATCATTAGTGAGTTTTCCTGAATGATCAACGCTGTAGTACTCAAGTGTGTGTCACTCTCTAGCACACACGGTACATCAAACAAGCCCAAGAATCCTGATTTCCATGATACGTGCCCTTGAAGAGGACTCAGGCTGGATGATCTCTCTTTATTCAACATTAATGCTCCTAAAAACCAGCATTTAATTTAGAGCCCAACATATTCCCTGTGCATGAAACTGAGCTCTTGCCAACAGAGATGGAAACCGGAGCGAAAATCTGCTCATGAAATATTGAGCACGACTGATTCTTCAAATGACAAACAGCCTGCTGGAAGGTGGAAGGTGACAGGAACTCAACTGGGAATCGAGGAGTGATGCTGGAAAACTTTCACTCGGCTCTTACAGTCACTGCCTTGCCTTATTTCATGCCTAATGATCATTCTGTTGATTCTCACATCTGACTGTCAGCAATTTTCTACTGCGTGCCACAGAAAGAGAGAGAGGGAGATCTTTCTTTCCTGTAAAGAGGTAATTAAAAGGTGTCCTCTTCTTATCTCATTAACTCTGGAGCAAATTCTTTTTTTTAAATCCATGAGCCCTTTGCCTGTGTGGATGATTTTCATATGATTTTGTGGAAAAGTATGACCCCGAATGTTTTTGTGAGACTCTACTAATGTTATAAACTTTGCTGATGTTTAAAAAAGACATTTCTATCCCTGATCTGATGGTCATATTCTCATCTCACATTCATCATGGAGCACAAAACAGCAGCTCAATCTGAAGCTAACAAAGTTTCTTAAAGGGTTACTCCACCCAAAAATGGAAATTTTGTCATTATTCACTTACCTTTATGTCGTTCCAAACCTGTAAAAGCTTCGTTCATAAATAACAGTGAAAAGCATCATCAGAATAGTCCATCTGCCATCAGTGATTGAACCGTAACGTTATGAAGCGGCGACAATACTTTTTGTACACGAAGAAAACAAAAATAACGACTTTATTCAAGAATTCCTCTCCTGTTTCCTTGTGGTGCGGCAGATACGGAAGAGAAGTTCGATTTGTCAAAATGGCGTTACGCTGATTTGGAGAGTCACAGAGGAGAGGAATTGTTGAATAAAGTTGTTATTTTTGTTTTCTTCGTGTACAAAAAGTATTGTCGTCGCTTCATAACGTTAGGGTTAAATCACAGATGGACTATTCTGACAATGCTTTCCATACTTTCCTGGACCTTGACACTGTTATTTATTTGGCAGTCTATGGGACAGTCTCAAGCCTCCAGGTTTTGATCCAAAATATGTTACATTTTGTTCCGAAGACAAACAAAGCTTTTATGGGTTTTTGAACGTCATGGGGGTAAGTGAATAATGACAAAATGTTCATTTTGGGGTGGAAGATCCCTTTTAAATTGGTTCTTACATTAGCAGTTCCCTCTAAACGTTTGAAAACACCCTAGATTTTCGGAGAAAGCATCATCATAATTTATTGGTGTAAACACATTAACGTATCTTGCAATTACTACTGAAAACTATCAAGAGTATAAATAAATAATTTTCTTCTTGATGACATATAAAAGGTTGATTGGCGCTACTGATTGATTGACTATTAAAGTGCAAAAGGAACCAAACAAAACAGTTTAAAGATGCTTTATGGATAGTTCTACTGCTATTATATTTAAATCCAACAATTTCAATATTTTTTCAGAACTTGTGTTTCTCTCATTAATGCAAAGTCATCACAAAAAAAGATGCTGAAATTGTTGAAATCACCAACCAGGGGCCCTCACATGCTACATTTTAAAATATTTTCAAATAGAAAACAGTCGTTTCAAATTGTAAAAATATTTACTGTTTATACTGTATTTTTGACTAAATCTACTGAGCATAATAGACTTATTTTAAAAACATTATCTAATCTTACCAATCCCAAACCTCTGGTACAGTGTATAGCATTTTATTTTGTTTAGTTTTTTTTACTTTTTAAGTGGACTTATTGTCAAAGCCTTCTCTTGATCCTGTTCACACTTGACCTTTAAATAAGTAAAAGGACACTGCGTTTATGGCAAAGCATTTGTCTAAAGCAACCATAGATCTTCTCTACTCATCCTTAAATAAACTGTTAAGGATAAAACTTTGATCAGGATTTGTATTTGGTGTTTAGAGCAAATTGAAAAATTTGAAACTCTGCTCGGCCCTCCAAAGACATAAAGAGGCTGTGTGTGATGCTCCTGATGTTCAAAACTTTCTCCCATCACACCATAATGTGCAGAGACAACGACAAGACACATTCACAAGTTGACTTCCCTGAAAAGCGTAAAGACAGTAAACATGGTGGTAAAACATTGCTTTGTTTATTTGAGTGGTCCGACATGTCAAATTCTGTTTGTACTACCAATGGAAGACGAGGGGCAACATTTTGTAAAGAAATGATTTGTCACTAAATAGTACAAAAGGCCCTTTTTATTCACTTTCTCTAGGTCATGGTTTCTTTACTGGACACTAGTGATGATGAGTAACGATGACAGGGATAATCATTAAGGACTTCTAACTAGGGCTGTCGATTTTACACATTGATCATGGAAAAAAATAATGCATTAAAATGTTTAACACAATTAATGCACCCTACCTGAAAGCATGCAGAGCCGCCTGCTCTCTTCCGAGTAGCACGTGCAAATGTGACATTGATTTTATACAACAGTTCAGTAAATAAGAAGTTAATATTGTTAAAGTTTAGACAAGATTTTGTTGTGCATCTCCAAGCAATACACAATTTCTGAATGAATCAAGTGAATCAATGATCCAATGGGCCAATAATAAATAGAGTCATTTACTTCATTTCTGAATGAATCAGCCGTTTGAACGAATCAAATGAACGAATGACTGAATGAACGATTTATTCATTCAGACATTTCCCGCCAACTACTGGCGTTTTTGTTTTCTAATTAAAAAAATTATTTCATTCAAAAATCATTTCATATTTACAAAATCTGAAGAAAAAATATCCATATTAATAATTATTATTTAATAATAAAACATTAATTAATAATAAAACAGAAAATGAAAAGAAAAAAGAAACTTTCTAAATCTACTTTTTGTAATATCTATATTTTATGCTTTTCTCATATAACACAATAATGGCTTTAAAATCACTTTTGTGGGTCATTTCTCAGTCAAATTTGATGTGTGATTAATATGAGATTAATCGATTGACAGCATTTTACTTCATACCATTTCTTCTGGCTAAAATACAAGCCCATAATCCATAATACTGCTTTTTCCAGTGAAAAACTCATCTTGTCTGAATCAGGAGAGAAATGTGCATAGATCAAGCAGTTTTTACAAGTGAAAACATTTCCAAACAAAGGTGTGTGTGGATTCTGATGTTAGAGAACAACAGGGCACAGACTATTTTACTGAAGGAAGCGTTATTATTGATTTTGGTCTCATATTTTAGCTGGAAGCAACGGTTAAGTTTAAAAGTCTTTTTTTCTTACTAATGCAGCTTTTTGCTTCACTAAAATAGATGGAGCTCTTTTGGAGATGCAAATTTATGGTTGGTTGCATTTTTTTTGTACAACATCATGGGTAATGTAGTTTTCGCCATAAATTCTGCAATTAAACATTATAATTTCACAAATATTTAGCTTCAGGCTCAGAGCTCACAACAGGTCTTTCTTTAAAGGTTTATTAGTTATTGTCAAAAGTTAATGGGGAGTATGCATGGCATTTTTACTTCCAGAGCCCAACTGTTGCACTTTATTTCAGTGTAATTGTGTGTTTATTTCAGCAAACCGTCTAAGGGGAAATATTAGGTGATGCACATGGCACAGAAACTTTTTCACTCACCTTAGCAGGGGTCTTGTTGCTGGCCGGCATCCTCCTCGCTGCCATGCTAACCAGAGCACATGTGAAGGCGGAGGACAAGAGGATGACGGTGAACACTAGGACCCAAGGGAGAGAGCAGAGGTAGCAAGTGCCCCCAGTGGAGGTGCAGACCAGTACGTGAAGAGCCGAGCCAAAAAGACACAACAGGTAAAAGGGCAAAGAGAGCAGAGACGACGCCAGTGGGACATCCACAACGGCCTCCCTGCTCAAAGCCTCTGGCATGGCCAACATCAGACAAAACAGCACCTGGAGAGAGAGAGAGAGAGAGAGAGAGAGAGAGAGAGAGAGAGAGAGAGAGAGCGGTTCAACTACACACACACACACACACACACACACAAGGGCTCGGTCTACCGCTTGTATTAGAATTTATCTCTGGTTATGCCTTCACAAACTGCCATTTGAGACCGACAGCGGTTTACACCTGAGTATTAAAGCTGCTGTAAGTGATTTTCAGGGAATATCGCTCATAAAACTTCCCTGGTAGATGTCACTGAAATAGGTGTCCTGAGAAATCACACATATCTATATGGCCACAAAAAGACCCCGTGAACAGCAAAAAGAAGAATCTGGAAGTTTTAAGCCAATCAGAAATAATCTCTGCCTGTCAATCATTTTGCAATCTGGGTTTGCAGACACTGGATTGGCTGTTGTCTTTGAAGGGTGGGGTTTGGGGAAATGGGGTATAATAGGTATAATAGTATAGTATATATATATATATATATATATATATATATATATATATATATATATATACGCACACACAGTATAGACTGGGCTTATGGTAAATTAATGAGGAGTTTGTCTGCAGCTCTACATTAGAACATGTATTCATAAACAAGCCTGAAGAAAGAATTATAAGGAATGTAAAGGTTATTTACCGTAGAAAACCTGTCAACTGCTTTAGAAACACAACTGTCAGGAAGCCTAGTGCTAATGCATGTTCAGCTTTTTCTTTGCAGAGAACTGTCGTTTGCAATGACAGCTAAGAAGTGAATCCAGATCTCTCACTCTCTGAGAGATTTCTGATAAAAGCAGGAGAGCAAGGCTTTAAGAAAAGACACACGCTGACGTGTCCTTGCCTCAGACTCCCAACAATGCACCGACAGTCAAACGCTGGCTTTGAAACACTCTCGCTCTTTTCTTGTCCCCATCCGGCTCTCTCGCTCACGGCTGTCTTCGTTGACGTCTCGACGGGATGTTACATTTGCACTTGAGTGATGTTTGAGATCGGAGGGTCAGAAACCGCCACGTTAATATTTAACAGAGAAAAGACACAAACTGCAGATCATCAACGATAAAAGTTTTGTGGGAACTAGATTTAGCATTAAGAGCCAATAGAATACGTGAACAATAAGAGGCTGGAAAACAGGATTAAAAAAAATAATAATTCTGGCCTCAATCAGATATTTTGGTGGAGACACAAAAGGAAAAACAATAATATGTTTAACACGAAAGCATAATTATCCATATTTACTTTCATAATGCCCATTTATGGTATGAGTTGTTATGAACCAACAATGAACAGCAATTATGGCAAAACCTTAATGTTAACATATAAGTATATTATATATTTTTAGTTCATGTTCATACCAATGTTATTATTTAACTTGAAATTATAAAAATGTCTCCGCATACACTACTGTTCAAAAGGTGTTCACTAAGGCTGCATTTGTTTGATTAAAAGTACAGTAAAACCAGTAATACTGTGAAATAATATTGTGAAATAATACTAATATAGTCTTTAGTCACATGATTCTCCAGAAATCATGCTCATATGCTGATTCGCTGCTGCTCAACAAACATTTATCATTATTATCAAAGTTGAAAAACAGTTCTGCCGCTTCATATTTTTTTATAAAACAGTCGCACGTTTTTAGTTCAAATGAACAAAATTTATTTGAAACAGACATCGCGCTGTTGTCACTTTTAATCCATTTAAATGCATCCTTGCTGTACAAAAGTATAAAAATAGCCAAGAAAAATAAATGCTGTAAAAGTATTTTTATTTATTTATTGTTAGAATATGTCAGCTACTGCAAAGTTTGTTTCTCCTGATATTTGCAGATGGCATTGTTAGCTAACTCTGTGAAATGACTTGTGTTTTCGGATGACGCCACCATGCTCATTTCCACACCTTTCTCCTCTATTTGGACAGGACTAGTTCTCTAGATCAGGTCAATTTGTTTCCCAGCTGCACTTTGTGATTTCAATCCCATCCAAATTGAACCATCTGTGTATTTCTCACACAGCCGGTGTAAAAATTACAGAGCAAATTACCCACTGTTTTTGGCAACCTCTGGAGTACTCTAATGCTGCTCGGGAAGTAACAGCTATTGTTGTACCTTTTTTCGACAACACTTCTCGTTTATTTTGACCTTTTGTCCAACACAGTGACTAAACTAATTGGTGCATTTCATTATGGTGTAGACCTTTTTGGTAGTTTGCTGGTTAAAGCAGCTGTTCTATTCATCAAGCATGTCAACTTACATCCTCACAGTCAGCAACACTATAGTCTTGTTAGCAAGATTGATCCATCCATCCATCCATCAATCTATCTAATATATATTTTTAAATACTATATACTGTATTATTAAATATATTAGATATGATAGATTATATCAAGCTTTCATTGCCAGAAATGAGTTGTTGTTCACAATGCAAAAAATAAATAACTAAAATATATCAAGAAACTACTAATCAAGAATTAAAAATTCTAATAAAAAGCTATTTGTATAGTATATATGATATTATTAAATGTACATATTTAATTATATAATTTAAATATTCTTTGACTATATATTTTACATATTATATTACATATATTTAATATAATGTTTTATATAATCAAGCTTGCATTTCTGAAAAAATAAATCTAATTATATTAGATGATCTCTTCCATTAAAAAAATAAAAAATAAAAAAAATCTGTATTTTTAATAAATCTCAATGTTCGATTACATGGGCCCGGAAGCAAGGCACAACAATATCCGGCCCATTTTATTTTTATTGTTCAACATCTTTTTGAAATACTTCACATTGCTTTGTAAACCCCATTTCATTTTGATTTTAATTGCAGGTTTTCAGTAGTTGACAATGAATTTGGTTTTATCATTCTGAATAACAGCCGCCCCATTTACACAACGAAACTGCAGAGAAGTCATCTGAAAAGTTTTGTTTCAGATGTGTATTTGTTGTTGGTTTGACTCTGGTGAGACGCTTTGCTATTAATTTATGTGGAATTGGCTCTCAGGAGACAACAAGGAAACAAGGAAACAGTCATGTTAAGAAAGATGAATAAATACCGTAACAAATGGATTGCTCATTATTAGAGCATTTTAGTTAAGGGATTAACTACTGTTAGCTAATGGGACCTTACTGTAAAGTGTTACTAAAACATCTTCATTAAGCATCAGTCAGATTAATTTAATATATTTCATAACTTTAGGGAGGAAACACATTATAACACTGTTCATCTTCGGTGGTTGTGATCCCTTTCTACAGGCATGTAGACTGGATGAAATCACCGCATTTGATACACACTACTCTATTTGTGAGTGTGAGCTAAAGACCTTTTCCTGCCACAGTTCAACAGCTGTATTTGCTAAGTGCAATCCATTATTGAAGTACTAGAGTTGATACCTCACCCGGTCAATGAGATCTAAAGGACACAGTATCCACTGGGACGAGGAGAATGTCAGAAGGTTTGAGGGCATCCAGTGAGTCACATGAGATTGAGAAACCCTGGTCTCTGTTCCTCATTGAGGACTGGAAAATATGTTAACATGGTCAAGTCATTTGTATTTTCTGTTGAATCAGATCAACAGAACAGATCTATTAAGGTCTTAATAGAGACAATAAATATATACTGTAGTTTAGACATGAAACCCTAGATGCAGGCTAATGGTTGTTAACGTAATGGATGATATTCACAGAGTTAAACAACTTGGCACAAGCTGACTGGTTCATTCTGCATATGCAGCCAATTAGCTTATACTGCCTTGCATTTATATGGCTGGCTAGCATTCACTAGAGATTCCTGCAGCGCGCTCTTAGGAGTTTCTCTGAAACCCTCCACCTTCCCCAGCTCCACCTGTATAGATCTTCTACAGGTTATTTTATATGCTATTTGTGCAGCAGCAGTATGTCTTAAATACTCATGGCAACATATCGCCGTATGCATTGGCAGTAGCAAGTTCCTGTACTTGCTTGGAGCAGCAGCAATAATCTACAACTGCAGCAATAACCAACAGGGGGAAGCAGCAATGGCGTAGCAGATCAAAATACATGAATATAGTCATATCCATCACCATGCTAAAATATTCAGAGAGCTGTCATGATCAAACTATATATTTTCAACAAAAAAAGTAATTCCAACTTTTTAACTCCCAACTCATACTTTTTTACATGCAGTTCTGATAAAAAAAAATTGTAATCACAATTCTGAGAAAAAAAAAGTTTGAATTGTGTAATATAAACTTCATAGTTTTAAGTTTTTTTTATTCCATGGTGGACACTAGTTTCCATACTTTTGCTCAGCAAAGCTGCATTTAATTGATCTAAAATACAGTAAAAAATATTATTACAATTTTAATTAATTGTTATCTTTTTGAATATTTTTAAAAAATTCTACTTATTCCTGTGGTTCAATACTACGGAGCCCCTTAAGGGGCCATTGCAAAAATAAAAAACACACAGACATTAATGTGTGCACGAGAAACTTTCACATGCATTCAGTTTCAATTTCCAGTGTAGGTATTTATTTTTTCGTTGTAAGATGGCAGAGAGAGACACAACTGTAAACTGTAACACGGGAGCTCGCAAAACATTTCTTGTGCGCACTGGAAAGTCTGTCTATTTTTTATTTTTGCAAAGGTCTCTTTAGGGGCTCCATACAAACCAGAATTTTCTGCTTGAATAAAAAAGAAAATACTAACATTTTTGTGGAGATGTCTTACATTTTTTTTCAGGATTCTCTGATTCAAGAAAGTTCAAAAGAACAGCATTTATTTGAAAAAATAATTCAAAGCAAATAAATAAATATTTACAAACCTCAAACTTTTGAAATGTAGACATCAATTGCACATTAAATAGGGCATCTGACAGACACTGAACAAATAGACAGGCTAAATAACTATAACAAATAAATAACTATAATCTTTTATTTCACAGAACTATCATAGTTTTTGGAAATAAACGGAGAGTTGTGGATTGTGCATAATAACGGCAACATCACTTACGACAGGTGATTTGACGTCTGACTAAACACAATTACTGTGTTTATTCTTGAAGGTGGTGAATTTGTTTGAAAAGCGATGCTTTGATGGCTGTAGCAGCGCAGCTTTAAAGGGGTGAATTTAGAGATGCATCATCTCAGAGAGGGTTTTAGCATACTGACAGTCTAATACCAGTAGCTGAATTACGTGCTTGCAGTGTTGAGTCTGTTGCACCACAGTCCTCTAAAAGTACAAACTGAACAACCTAGCTTTGAAAAGAGCTCAAGAAAAGATGAATGTTGCAAATGCGACCAGGAACTTGTATTAGGAAAGCAAACAGGGTCAGTTTTGATTCCATGTTGACTTGAGGAAATAAGAAAACAGTGGAAACCCATATCCAAAACTGAGAGGCTGACGTAATGAATCCTGCAACCCGCACCAGGCTGGATCTGAACTCTGCCATGACGGCTGGCGAGCTCTTTATTGTTAATTAGAGAGAAGAGAGGGACTAATTAAACTCATAATGAGTTGGCAGGGTAAGGGCTGTAAATGAGACGAGAGAGCGCAGTCCTTCAAACTCAGACACTGATCCTCCTTCACACCACTGTAAGACCTCCGAACTCCTTTCTCAACTCACGCCTAAACCGCCATTAGCCTTGTTATCAGCCGACGGAAGAAAAAGAATCAAACAGAAATACTGAAAACCTAAGCTGTAAGGTGCGCTGTTGTCGTGTGCTAGTCAGAGTTCTGGAAATAGGTTTCACACAAAACTTCTTGTTTATTTCACTGTAATCTTGAGTGAAATGACCACTGTTTTCTTAAGGGTCACACATCTATTCTTTCGAAGGTTTATGTTTTCTCCTAAATGGAGCAGAATAAAACAGAATGACAAAGGCATCACAGTAAACAACAAACACCAAGCAGTTGACCATTAAACTCTTTACACACGCTTTAAGGCAATTTAATCCATTTACAATTCATTTTTGGATTTAAGATTAGCAGTTAAAACCTTTAGCTTAAAACTAGTTGAAATGATACATTTTCAATGGCAACTGGTGATATTGAGAGAACTGGTGGCTAATTGGTGATATGATGGCAATATAAATATATAATGTGTTCAAAAGAACAGTGGCAAATTAAGAGTACAGCACCATTCAAATGTTTGGGGCCGAGAAAATTTTCGTTTTGGAAGAAATTAATACTTTTATGTAACATGGATACATTAAATCATCAGTTAAGACATTTCTAATGTTAAAAAATATTTTATTAAAAAACAAATGCGGTTATTTTGAACATTCTATTCATTAAATAATCCTGAAAAGAATGAATCACGGTTTCGGTTCATCATAAAATCACAGTTTCCACAAGGAATATTAAGGAGTAAAGCTCTTTTCAACATTGATAATAATCAGAAATGTTTCTTGAGCAGAAAACCATCATATTATAGTTATTTCTGAAGGATTATGTGACACTGAAGACTGGATAAATGGTGCTGAAAATTCAGCTTTGACCACAGGAATAAATTACATTTTAAAATATATTAAAAAAAAAAAAAAAAAAAAAACAGTTATTTGAAATTGTAATAACATTTCACATTAGTAATGTTTTTATTGTATTTTTAATTAAACAACATCATTTGATGTATGAATGATCACTGCACTTTCTACATAAATAAAAAATAAAATAAAACATTGTTTTTATACTGTTTTACTTACACTGTATGTATTTTAAATGTGTTTATTTCACAAATTTATTTCAATCAAAATTCCCTGGAAAATATTGGAAAAAGAGACTATGCATTGTCTCTTGAAAAGGCTGCAAGTATATTCGGAAAGAGAATTAACTGGCTAAATATTTAATTTTCTTATTACTAGCTAAAACTGCTTTCCCGTGTAATTTTAATGACACAGAACATACACCTTCCAAATTCACGCCGCACCAGGAAATGAGTTTTATGAAGTGTTAAATGCTTTAGTTTCAGCTAGTGATAGTCATGGAGGAGCACGTGTTCGGAAATGATGAGGATCTGCCAAAACCTGCCTGAATATAGATGTGAAATTACCATAGCTGAAGCAAAACCTGCCTGTTAAAAATGTGAAGTGCTTTAAGAGTGAATCAGACTGACCTTTACAGCCAAAACCTTGAATAAAGTTTAGTTCGAGTAGACGGCATACTTTGTGAACAAAAACAAGTCTGTGAGTGATGCAATTACAGCCTCGTTTTCATTCCCGAGAAATGAAATGTGGCGTCTTCAGGTTTAAACGGATCTCACCTGCAGTATGAAGATCATGCCCATGATCATGGAGTACATGTCGTATTTGCCCAGCTGTTTGCTCAGAGCTGAACTCATGGCCTTCAGAGCCTCCAGATACTGTTTGAGAACCTTCTTGCCCATATTACTCAGAACCTCTGACGTGTTTCCATCCAAATAGAGCTTCATCCAGCTTCCGTGAGATTTCTCCGCCACCCGAAACTGCTCGTAACCGGCCTCTGTGACGAGGGAAAACACAGGAACATTTAAAAAGACATGAACAATGCCAGAGAAAAAAACAGAACACGAGAGAGAATGCCATTAACTTCACCAAAGAATAAATGTGATGCTGGCCATGGGAAGGTGTTTTAGATGACATATTTATCTTCATAACAGCCTTCACATATAATGCTTTAAAATGCTCACTCGGTTTTGAAACAGAGCCAAAGTGTTGTAGGAAGCTGTTGCATAAGAAGCAGGTGTCTGCTGGCTGTGTTTTAAAGCAGACATACACTAAGGGCCTTCACAGCAGGATCTCAGAGGGAGCTAACTGGCACGTCTGCCTCATACCGCCCAGACACTTCACTACAGGACACCTCCGTCTCGCTCTGTGCCTCTATCTTTCTATACGTGTCTCTCCCCACCTCTGAGCCTGATGCTGTGAAGAATGACACGCACACAACGGGAAACAAACTTGACCCAAGTATGGGACACAAACGGCTTTTTGAAAGGTGTCTGAGTGCCACTTAAAACGCATTAGGCATGAACAGACAGCTTCTACAGTCTTACAGACAAACAGGTTGTTGAGCAAGTTAGTGAATGCTAAAGTGTCAGCATGTTAAAATCAGCTATTGGAATAACAATAGCTAAAACCCATGTTACTAAAACCCATGCAACTTAAATTCAAGCAACCTCTGAATAGTCTGTGTAAATATACCTAAATGCCACTTCAGAAGCAGCTTCTGAAAACAATGTAATGACCACTGCCTTGTTGAATTAAAATACTTCTTTCTAAACTTCCTTTTTTTTTTTTTTTTTTGCATTGAGCATGCTCTACTTTTCTCATTTAATACAATAATGAATTTAAATGATCTTTTGCATGGTAATTTCTCAGCCCAAATTGATGTGCAATTAATGTCCATGAATGCATACAGGCTGCATTGCAATTTGCATACTTTAAGAGCATGCACTTAAAATTACATCTTTATGCAATAAGCCTCTTGCAAACAGTTATGATGCACAGAATGAATTACTTTAAATTACTAGCCAAATTAACTTAAGGCACTAATGGATGCTAAATAACTAATGGATGCTAAATGAATTACCCTAAAATTCTATATTAACTGAAACTGCCATGGCAACTGAAAAAGTTGCACATGAACTCTAAATCTGTAGAGCAATCGGGTTGTTCATAATGTTTACGGCATGCAAAAATCAGCTGGATAAACCTATATGAGCACATACTACTATACAGTGCCCTGAAGTCATAGCTGGACAATTTTATGATCCTAGTCACTCTGGTGTGCAAAAAATGTAAATATGAATGGGAATATACTAGATATTGTAAATACGAATGGGAATATACTAGATATTTTACTCATAAGAAATTCTAGGGGTGCCAATAATTGTGGCCAACATGGAGAAAAAAAAAAAATCATTTCATAATGTGAGTCTCCCTGCACTTTCAATTGTTTAACTTCAATGAAAGGTTAAAATTTAGTGATTATTATTATTATTTTTATTAAAGATCAAAGGGATAATCGATGCAGATTTATTTTCATAGCCACCTTGGTCATATTTACCAAGGGTGACAATATTAGTGGAGGGCACTGTTTAACCTAACTTGTTATGATTTAGTTAATAGTTTAACTATTTATGATTTTGGATCATATACTATATGTCCTAAATAGTATGCATGATCATGCATCCCAAATATGATTTCTAACCATGCATGCTACTTAGGACAGATGGTATGTAAAGCCACACATTCCTCCAGGCCGTGTGAAACCTGGAAATCTTTAACATTTCTTTCCCGAGCAGACAGAAAGGTGATAAACCGACACGTAATTTGCTGACGGAGATCACGTTAACCCACAGAAGAAGTGATGAATGGGACGATTACTGAGCGTTAGAGGGTAAAACAGAACATTAGAGGCATTTTCACATGAATCTATCCTCTTATGAATGAATTCACTTCGCTGGAACGTTCATCTATTGTCATTACACAAACAACCGAGGCTGTGATTAATCAATTATATGATTATGCTGAATTAGCTCATGAATCCAAGTCAACTGTCATGACAGTGAATCATAGTGTTGTGTCCACATTATCAACTGAAAGTCACGCATATTAGAGCTGCGGGATACATAATAGTGTTACAGCAATGAGAAACCTTGAAAATTGAAAATGGTCCATCCTTAGACACACCGGCATCTGCTTAATAATGAAAGTTTAATTCACAGCATTGATCAAAGAAAAGGAGAGTTAGAGAAAAGCCAAGCAGTGCATCCGCTGGGATGAGCCTCTCCTGCTCCAGGAATAATGGGGATTATTCATGAATATAATATATACAGCTGGAAACAAGAAAGAAAACAAGGAAAGAGAAGGGAGAGGGAAGCAGACAGACAAAAAGTCAGATGCATGGATGGATAGATGGGCAGACGCTGAAACAGACAGACATAATGACAGACAGAGCGATAGATCGATAGTTCTAATGTTACAACTCTCTCTCTCGCTCACACACACACACACACACACATAAACACACACACTCTTTAGCCTCACACTTTTGTGTGTGTTTCGGAAACAGATCGGACTAGTGCTGACACACACACACACACACACACACACACCACACCAAACAGATGGGAAATCAGCAGAGCTCTTCAAACCAATTGCAGCATACAGCAGGACCAGTGTGTCTGCATATGTGTATGCATATGTGTGTGTGTGGATGGCGGGTCAGTGTCTCTGCATCTGGCCAGCGCAGGATTCGGCATCATCTTGTCATGATGACAGATGCCTCTCTGAGATCCTCCTCAGAACGCCTGCGTCACTTTCCATTAAAATGCTTTTCAATAAACCTTTGAATGAGTCTGATGGTGGAGTTATCACTCATTTGTGTAGATGAGGGTCTGTGAAGATCCTCTCTGGTTTAAGTGGACCTGGGCTTTTATTTGCTGAGCTATATTAATGAAGATCTATGTGTGTGTGTGTGCTCAGGCTGTGCTTAATAATGCAGTTCATAATGCATTCACGGTGAAAGTGCTGAAACTGGCACAAAAGGGGACACCTATGGGTGTTTCGGAATGGCATGACACTATCACTATTTGTACAGTATCTAGTAAAGTTATATATAAAATAGTAATATGAGAAAATGCTATAAAATGCTAACAAACAAATGAATGCACTACAGTATTTACTGTATATTTCAGTATGCTAGTATGGAGATTTAGAGCACTGCCTCTGCTTCATACACACACCGGGAAAAGCAGGTCAAGATCTCTAGTGTGACTCAGGGTTCTGCTGCATGTTGCATTTTAATGGGGCACCGTCAGGAGCTTGAGCTCTCAGCGTCTTACCGAGGGAAAAGTGTTATCTGGAGAAAACCTCCGACGTCTCGCTTTCAGGTAAATGTGCTTAGAAACACTCTGATGAATGATTCTCCGCTTAATCACAATCATTTATCCACAATTTAATTAAGTGCTTCATTAGGCTGCAAAGGCATGATGGAGAAGTTTTTACACACTCTAAAGACAGCGAGACAGGCATGGGTGAAGTGAGGTAATTTCTGTGTGTATGTCACACAGAGACTGAAGAGATGACCTCTAACAATCTCATATTTTAGAATCTCCTTCAGAAATTGGAAGGACGAAAGTGGGTTGTGGCAAAGTATCGTCCTCATCAATCAGATTTCAACCTCCACACGCCTCTCGAACCTTCACTTGAGCGCTGGTGAAAGAGGGGAAGCTCGATGTCCAATGCATATTCTATACAAAAAAATATCAAGAGTCGGCTGAAATCATAAGCTTTGAAATGATTGGCCGACTTTACGCAATTTCCAGAAGTTAGAGTGCAGATTCAGAACATAAGGACTTTTAGGAAGAACAAGAACTAAGGGATTTTGTGTCATTTTTTTAAGACTTACCAGGCCCTAATCATCACATAAAAAAGTAAAACTAACAGGCACAAAAAATTATAACAATGTTTGATACCCAGATCTAATTTTATTAAATAGTAGATATATATTTTTTTTATGCTGTACTCAAGTACTTATAAAATGTTGACAATAACTGACATGTACATTAGATTAAATATTTATTTTTATTTAACAGTGTTACCGATAAGCATCTCAAAGTTAACTTATTTCAACAACCTATGCTTTATCTTAATTTTTTTTTTTTTTATAATAATTAAAATTAAATAACCCATGTGTATGAAATAAAAAAGAAGTCATTTGAAAATTAGACTGCTAAGTTTACCGCATATACATAAACAGTGCTTACATAAAATCAAATCACATTTTCATCCAGTCACATGTTCTTATTCGAACAGCTGTGAACAAAGTATACGCTCCGCCGGCTTAGCATTTTCTTCCCACCATAAAAGCAGATCATCATCCGGTGGGATGCATCAGCATCTGTGCAGCTGCTCACGGATAGACTTTGCTGTGCATTAATTTGAATGCCAATCTATTATTATGCTAACAACAATTAGATACATGCAGTAATAATAACAAAGGACTTTTCTGGTTGCTTTTGTGGGCAGTTCATGGCCCAAATAAGCTATGAATCAGATTTATAACAACAGTCAAAATGTCTGGCTACACGAGACATACTCTTCCAGAAACAGCAACATAAGTCTGAGAAAATGTCAGCAGACATCACCATCAAACACTCCAACCCTGAATAAACACACTCACACCTCATAACCCAGCAGAACTCTCAATACTGCAAGAAGCGAGAAGTGAATGAGCCAGAGATGGATATTTGTGGGAGGCCAGGCTTCCTGCTGAGAGAAAATGCAACCAAACTGCTAAAGAGACAGCAGAGGACACACAAACACACATGCACATCTAGGCTTGGGCTAAAGGGTATACATTTTCGACTTCTAAAGTGCTCTAAAGGCCCAGTCGGTGTACTCAATCTCATGCTCTTATGGCGGGTTGCTGACAGTGCTTCATGAGCTTGTTACTAAAGCAGCAAAACAGGAAAACAAAACTGGACTGAAAACTAAAGCATAGCGCAGATTGCCTTTTTGAGACAAAAACCCTAGACAGTAGCTAAGTGTAGTGTGATGCACACTCTGAGAGACCCTGATTCTGTTATTTTAGTATTATTTACAGTATGTAATCATATTTAATATTAAAATAGTTTATATATATACACATTAAAATAGTTCATGTGTCTAATCAATCATTGCTAATTAACATGTGGGTTGTGAGACTCCTAAACTCGCACTGCTGCTGCTGCTGCTCCATCTGACTTTTGACAATTGTTATAAAGTTTGACCTACTTTGCAGCTTATTCTAGCCAATATGTATCCATTAAGACCATTTTCCCCACATTCAAGGTGCCCAATCACTTGCTTGACTCTTGGTCACCAATCAAACAGCTATTTGTGTTTGCAATATGCTTCAGACAGTTTGTGGCCTGATCATGGCTGTGTGGGTGCATTAGCTTTGTTCTGCACATGTGAACTCACCCTTGTGGAAGGTGGGATTGCTGTCCTGTAGGAGGCGGCTGAGCTGGTGTCCATTGATCTGGAGGAGGCGCAGCTGTTCTCTGAGTGATAACTCCTCAAACACTGCTGGAATCAAATGGCCCACGCTGTTCTTGGAGATGGGTAACCCCAGACCGAGTGCAAGGGTGGGGGTCAGATCCACCTGCTCCAGGACGCCTGGCTTCTCAAATCCCACTACAACAGCAAGATACAGTACGTGTCATTAACTGATCAGCAACTGTCCATTTCTGTCCATGACATGCACTTTCTGGGGTTTTAGAAGAAATCAATCAATCAATCAATCCATCCATCTATTCCTCAATACATCTATATCCATCCATATATAAATATATGCATCCATCACCCATCCATCCATTTACATATACATCTATATCTATCCATCCATCCATCCATCCATCTATCTATCCATCCATCCATTTATACACCCATCAATCCATACATCTATTCCTCAATACATCTATATCCATCCATATATAAATATATGCATCCATCACCCATCCATCCATGTACATATACATCTATATCTATCTATCTATCTATCTATCTATCTATCTATCTATCTATCCATTCATTTATACACCCATCGATCTATACATCTATTCCTCAATACATCTATATCCATCCATCTATAAATATATGCATCCATCACCCATCCATCCATTTACATATACATCTATATCTATCCATATATCTATCTATCTATCTATCTATCTATCTATCTATCTATCTATCTATCTATCTATCTATCTATCTATCTATCTATCTATCTATCTATCTATCTATCTATCTATCTATCTATCTATCTATCCATCCATCCATCCATCCATCCATCCATCCATCCATCCATTTATACACCCATCGATCTATACATCTATTCCTCAATACATCTATATCCATCCATATATAAATATTTGCATCCATCACCCATCCATCCATTTACATATACATTTAAATCTATCCATCCATCCATCCATCCATCCATCCATCTATCCATCCATTCATAAACCCATTGATCCATACATCTATTCCTCAATACATCTATATCCATCCATCTATAAATATATGCATCCATCACCCATCCATACATTTATATATACTGTCTGTCCATCTTTCCACCCATATCCAACCATCTTTCCTTCCATACATCTATCCAACATCAATCCATCCAACCAGCATTCATCAATCCATCCATTTAAATATTTATCCATCCATCCATCAAATCATAAATGTATCGGTCCATCAATTTATAAATCCATCCATCCAATCAATCCATCCATTTCTACACCATTAATCCATCTGTTCATCCATTTATACATCTATCTATCCATCCATCCATTCATTCATCAGTTTATATCCATCCATCTATCCCTCCATCCATCCAAACTTTTTCTACTACTTTCGTTCTTGTTTCAGTGCTTTTCTGCAAACTGACACCCAAAATGAAGACATATTTACGTTTTAATTCATGAATGCTGACTTCATCTCTGGCAGGAAGTTGATGACACTAAATTTAAATTATTTATTCAGACTAAATCTATAATATATTCCTCACAGACAGACATCAGCGTTTGATTAAGTCAGTGTTTCGTGCGCTGTGCTACTGATGAATCTGTAGCGCTAACTCAAAAATACATCTAGAATTTAGCTGAATGAGACTGCGTTGCTTTTGCGTTGTCCTCGCTGGCTGTGCACAAAAAGAATCATGCAGATCCTTTAAAAAAAATCAGAAATCAATTGTTAAATCTGACTGAATTTAGTCACTCATATGAATGGTTCCAAAGACTCTATTTGCAATGCAGGAAACCAAAGGAAATCCAAAGATGATTCAGGTTAAGTTTATGCATATACAAAAATAAAAACATAAATAAATTATTCAGCTGTCTCTCTGGATGGCTCTGGTTTTAACTGCGGCTACAGCGGTATGATAGACGATGAGGTAAGCATGAAAGCACCGCATGCAGTGGGTGAGGATATGAGCTCATCTTTAAATAAAAACAGTGTGGTGCAAGAGAAAGCTGGTGTGATTGTGTGTCTGTGTATAAATGAACAAGAGTTCACAAAAATAGATCAGGCAGGAAAAGAAACAATTATCACATTCACCCTGACAGTCTGGTGTAGACAGATGCTTTGCCACTCCACACTTTCATTTCGGAGAGAAAAAGAGGGATAGAATATTGGGATGAGCAGAAGTGGATAATGAGCATCTCTCATAGATTTTCACACTCTGGGGCATGAGTATAGTGCATGTGTGTGTGTGTGTTTATCCACACGTGGTTATGAGTGCATCATGTGCTCACTGCGTGTACTGCATCACATTATAAGTGTGACAACCACTGCGCCAGCTCTGTGTGTGTGTGTGTCACAATCAATTACACACTATACTCAATGCTAATTAACCCATTATAAAACAGTACGGAAAAAATGAATTCTTGCCTTATATTATAAGACAGAGATAAATCAGTCTGTAGAATTATCAAGCAACTCACTGCAGAATTCCTCTAATGCAATCGGATAAAATTTGTAATTTAATGTGTAGCGAACAACTATATGAGTCTATGTAGGACATATAAGGAAGAGCACCTAGGAAAACTTACAGTAGAAATTTTACTTTGTACACTGCTGTAGAAAAGATTGTGGTCAGTATGAATTATCTTTGTTCATCAAAAAATCCTGAAAAATGTTAAATGATAATATTTATTCACACACACACACACAAAACATTCATAATAACAAGAAATTAAAATTATTATTACTATTATTAGCATAGCATTACAATGATTTCTGAAGGATCATGACACTGTAGACTGGAATAATGTTGCTGAAAATTCAGCTTTGCATCACTAGAATAAAATTACATTTTAAAACATAATTAAAGAGAAACCATTTAAAATCATAACAATATTTAAAATTGTTACTGTATTTTTGATCCAATAAAAGCAGCCTAGGTGATACATCCAACCATCTATCCATCCATACATCTATCCAACATCAATCCATCCGACCAGCTTTCATCCATCCATCCATTTCAAAATGTATCCATCCATCCAACTATTCATAAATGTATCGGTCCATCAATTTATATACCAATCCATCCATCAATCAATCCATCTGTCAATCCATCCATTTCTACATCATTAATCCACCACTAGAATAAAATTGACATAATTTTTTAAAACATAATTAAATAGAAAACATATTTCAAATCATAATAGTATTTCACATTTTTACTGTATTTTTGATCCAATAAAAGCAGCCTAGGTGAGACTAAGAGACTCCTTACGAAAACAAACAAAAATACCTTGCCCATAAAATCTTACTCATAAAATATTATTAAACATGATTTGAGGACTTTATAAATAAAAAAAATTAATGACATACTTTGAAGTAAAATAAAATGTACTTGATTTTATCTGATGTGAACTGACTGGATTGAAAAGTCAACATCTGAAACCAGAAAAAATAAAAATAAATGAACGGTAATTTTTTATTAAATTAATGCAAACCATCAAACCTAAAATTGTGAGGTTCAGAGATGGTGGAAATGATCATGAAAAAACTAATTTTAACTAAAATATGAGAGGGACTAAAAATGCAATAAAAGAATGCAAATAATTGCAAATGTGCAAGCATAGAAAAAGTGAAACACAGCAGGCTCTTTTTTTGTGGAATAACTGTCCTTCATCAGTACATTGGAGATACGGTCTCAATAATATAAAAAAATAAAACAATGTCTACACTTTAAGCTCTAACAAAAGCAGATCATATTTTGTGCTCTTGCCAATGATTTAAAATGCAAGAATGGCTGAAATAACTCCCAAACAGATGAACAGAAGCACACAGCTTTGCACATTCTAAGAATATCTTGCACAGTCATTAACGCTGATCTGGAAAATGCAGATTTTTTTTTTTAAAGCATTGTTCTGTGTTGTTGGCTTACACGTAATCGCTACGGAGCATTTGCTGAAACAGACCTTTGATTCTGTGAGACTCAGTTCTGTGTACAGAAGTAGTGTAGCTTCCCCTTTCTTTTGCAGTAAAGGGTAAAGAACATCATTAACTGGTGCATCGGCAACACATTTAGTCTCTTAATTGCATTGATGAATATGCTGGTTTTTATTTGTCTGATTTAAAGCAAGATAAAGATGAAAAAGCATCACTTCAAACACGTCTAGGGACTGATGTACAAACATGTTTATTGTGCATAAAGCTTCTTTGCAGGAAACAGAGGACTATAAGACCACTGGTCTTGTTTAGCTGGGATATCTGTCATATGGCAATCATTGGAGACAGCTTAACTGTGAGAGGCCTGGCCAATACTTTATTGAAGAACAAAGGCATCAAATACAGAGACCAGGCTTACGTCAGTGTCAAAGAAACTTTGGAAAAATCGATAGAGGAGCATCCAAAATATTGCATAACCTTTACGTCTGAAGGAGGATTTTAATATGAGGAACCTTTTCTTCAAAACACCTTTTGCTAACATAGGGTTTTCTGACAATCGAACAGTCAAATCTTTAAATACAGAGCATTCTTCATCTCCAAATATTCACCTGTCGGTGCTACTCACCTTTCCTCCTGAAGGCGGGGCTGATGAGCACGAGGGGCGTGTTGATTTCCGGTTCCGAAGACCCGCCGTGGCTGCCGGTTTCAGACATGCCGTGATCTCCACACAGAACCAGTAAGTTGGGCAACGTCCCTTCAGATTCCTGAATCACACAAACACACAAAATTATCATAATAATAAATAAACATATAAATACTATATTTTAATAGATTTGTGTTTAATTATTAATGCTAATAATTACAGAATGTTAATTATAAATTAAATTAATTATATTTATTTTATGTATAAATTGTTAATATTTATTTTATCTAAAATAAAAATGGACTTCATAGAAAGTGTTACCAAAACTTTATGGTAAAAGGGGGGGGGGGGGGTATTGATTTATGGAAGCCCATTTCCACCACTGAATAAAAAATAAAAATAAGTAGGGTTTTTTTATCTCATAATTCTGACTTTATAACTCAAAATTCGGAGAAGAAAAGTTGGAATTGTGAGATAAAAAGTTGCAATTACCTTGTTTTATTTCTTATTAATGGCGGAAACGGGCTTCCATATTGAAGTTTTTCACCGATCCCGCTGTATGGTTTGTTTATATTTGTCTGTGTGTGTATGTGCAAAAAGAGAAAGTGAGCGCGTGGGAGAGACGCTGGAATGCTCTTCTCTCCACTGGAGCAAATCACTGAGTTCTTAGCGCTAAGCCGCTGGGAACACGTCGCTCTCTCTCTCTGTCATCAGGGACACGAGGACGATCAGCTCTGTTTCTCATCAAAGAGTCCTTCAGTGGCACTCTGAAGCTGTACACACACTCTAAACAGCCGTCCTTCACACACTCCTGGGCCCTGTGCTCGCAGCTGGCCGCTCATCGCTCCAAACGTTCTCACGCTAATGATGCTACGCTAACAACGAGTCCTCTGCTCGCAGTGATTCAAATATTCATGAGCCTACTAAACATATGCTAATGACTAGCCTTTCCTCCCAGCCGAGTTAATGCACGCTAATGACAAGCACTGTGAATAAAGCCATCTGAAAACGCCGCCTCACATGCTGCCTAATATCCGCCAGCGGTGTGGTGAAATAATAGCGTGCATTGACAGGTGTGATTTAAGTCACGGAAGCGGGAAAAAGCTAATGGTAAATTAGCTCAGGAAATTCCTAATATGCTGTGATTGACCAACCCATCACTGTCAAGTAAAAGCTAAACCATTCCTTGTGTAATCCATTATACATTGAAGGGACATACACCCCAAAATGAAAATTCTGTCATTATTTAAATCAACCTCATGTTCTAAATTTGTATGAATTTCTTTCTTCAGTCGAATGTTAAAGAAGATATTGTGAGGAATGCTGGTGATCAAACAGTAGTTGTTGGTAGCCACTGACTTCCACAGTATGGAAAAAAAAATAAAACTATGGAAGTCAACAGGGACCAGAAACTGTTTGGTGATTCACATTAACTATCCCTTTAAGACATTTAATGTAAAAATAAATATGAATAGGCAAAACACTGCAAAAAAGTGTGTGTGTGTGTGTGTGTGTGTGTGTATATATATATATATATATATACATACACACACACAGTATATAATTTTAATTAAAATTAAAAATTCAATTAAAATCTTAACTGTTTTGAATTTAGAATGAAGCCTTTATTTATTTATTTATTTATTCTTTGTATTAAACATGGTCTAGCCTAAAATATAAAAGGAAAAATCTTTGCACTACATGAGTATTCCTGCAGTAGATGGCCAAATCAAACCCGAAATTCACCTCAAAATTTAGTGTGAAAGAGTGAACTGTGTTAAAAGAGTGATTTGTTTTGAGACAAATAAAAAGTGAAAAATAATGAAACATGCCCCCTGCTATTTTAATAGCTGCGGGGGGCTTTCCAACAAACCTTGAGGAATTACAGATGGCTTAAATGAATAGTTCAGCTAAAGTGAGTCATTATTTACTCACCCTCGTGTCGTTCTGAACTTCTGTGGAACACAGCAAAAGAAACTCTGAATTCTAATCTTTTTCTATTCTTTCCTCTTTAAATATCACGTGGATATGATATGGGCATATTCAAATTTGGCACGTCAAAATGCAATACAGTATAATACAGGTTTGATGTCAAAGAGCAATTGATTTGATTTCTGTTTTGAGGCGATTTTCAGTAAATTTTCAGTAAATAGCAGCTTCGACAAATGTCATATGACAACTTCAACTCATGTTGACACTATTGTTGACTAAAACTATTCATTCAAAATACACTCAAATTCGAAATGTAACGTTGCCTTGACAGCTTACTGAAATAAATACAAATAAATTTAAATTAAGTGCAAAACTTTTAAATTTAAACTGAAAAACTAAAAACTAAACTAAAATCAATTAAGGCTATTTAGAAATATTAAAAACTAGCTCATAAAAATGTCAAAAGCACATAGTAAAATAACTAAAACAAACTAAAAGGCAAAAGAAAACTTAAAAAACTAAAGTTTATTTAGAATATTAATAAATAGGCCTACTATAAAAGTATTTGCATGTTATTAAAATAACACTGACAAGTCGTTGGGACCATGTTTACGGTGATTTTGTTTTACCTTCTCGTTAGCTTCGTATGAAAGCATTAGGATTTAAAAACTCTAGACATCCTTTCACATCGGTATGTGTGTCTTTACTGTGAACCGCATGAATGTCCATAAATGTCTCCTTTTGAAGAAATAAGCTCACATGGATGTGGAACGATGTTTAAATCCTGATGCTTTCATACAAAGGTAATGAATTTCAGACAAGGAGAGTGGAAAGGAAGAAAATAAAAAGGAAAACAAAAGAAAGAACAAGTAAAAAAGACTGAATAAGACAATGAGAGTGAGAAATAAAAGAGAGGGGACACGGGATAGGTTAAAAAAAAAAGTTTTCACAGGCACAGAAACGAACCCAAAAGCGCTTCAGTCAAGGTTTGACGTTTCTTTTGCCACTTACGGCGATTCCCTGAGCTGCACCACTGAGAAACCTTCCAGAACCATGGTTTTAATATTCAGGAAGTCACTCAGGAAATTCTTTAAAACTGGCCCTTGTTGAATTGAAGTTTTTATTTTGAAAATAAATAAATAAATACATTTTTTTTAAAAATCACCCACACTTTCCTTCATCCATGAAACACAAAAGGAGAGATTTAGAAGAAAGTTCATGCTGCTCATCTCAATAGAATAAAAACAAAATATTATTTAATAATAATGTAATAATGTAAATGAATGCTGATTTATGCAATAATAACAATAATAACAATTAGGGCTGGTAATTTAACGCGTTAATTAGATTAATTATTTATGGGGGAAAAAAATGTGTTCAAATTATTAATGCATTTGACACACATGCCCCGCCCCAGACCTATGTGGATCATCTGCCATTTCATACAGTCTGATGACTAATATGAGGCAGAGCAACAACTTACTGCATGATGGAGCCTAGAAAATGTCCCTAAAAATTAAGATATGGGGCAAAATGCCCCTGTTTGAAATTCTGTCTCATATTTACATCACAGAGTTAAGAAATAACACACCAGTGCAAATGTGATACTCATCTTCATACAACAGTTCATTAATAAGTTAACATTGTGTTATTTTAAATATTATCTGTTTTGCTCAATTTTACCAACCGAAATATGACAATTCTTTCATCATTTACTCACATTGTCCAAAAGAGTATAGGTAATAACTTAAGAACTCGAAATGTATATGTAGAAAATCAAACAAATAATATGAATATTAGCTTTTAGTATTGATATGAACTACTAATATTAACTACTTAGGTGTACTCGTGTTGTAGGCATCAATATTAGTGACGTGCAGAAGTCTGTCCTTGAGCTAGGAACTTTGCCCATGATGCTCTGGGGCACAGTTATCATGTACAGACCGAACTGCACTTGAAAGAGATTGTAAAGAGAGTATTTTAAGCCATTCTGGACTAAAAGGATCTGAGAAAGAACAAGTAGCCAGATGAGGCAGCAAGGGTCACGGCAAGTACTCAATCATTTGAATAACTGACTTCCAATGGCATTCAGTTAACATACAGGTCCAAGGTCTCTGCAATGCAGCAGTATTCATTGCAGGAAAACGCGCTCGCTCAGGATATGTATTGTAAAATCATCTAACAGCAAACATGACCACTTCCTCTATGGATACGGAGTCCCAACATGAGGCAAATGAGAGATTTGCATGTAATTATACAGAGTAGACACAAGAAACCAGTGTGGGTGAATGTATAAAAGTGTGGCATAATTTACAGTCTCAAATCTCGTCTTCACAGGAGGGATATGGACTTGGAAAAGGACGACAGGAAATTAAAGCATAACATTATACTCAAATTCTCCAAAGAGTTGTAATTTATACAACATGCATCGGTTTGAGTGGGAATAACAGGATATAATCTAAACTCCCACTTCAGTGAACCACCTCAGTACAAAGATGCCGAATACAGCGATGGGTCCCGAAGAGCACACGCCAGCGACTGAAGACAAGATCTTCTACTGTGACGAGGCTGAAATCGACAGCTTCCTTCATCATATTGTTGTTGTTATTGCATTATAATAAAATATAATTTTTGTACTATTATATTTACTGTAATAATAAAGCATTTAATACCTCTAGTAATAATTATTATTCATATAATTTGCATCATGCTGTTGTTGTTAAATGATGTATTATATTAGTTGTAATTGCATTCAAATATAAAAAATTTTAAAAATATAATACCATAATTTTAAATAGAAAAAGTAAAATGTATAATAAAATGTTTTTCATTATATGTTATTAGAAATTTTTTTATCCAAATTTTTATTTATTTTACACTTTAAATTATTTCATAAAAACGATTACATAATAAATGTAAATCTTGAAATGCTACAGTTGTATATCAAAATAAAAATAACTACAATTAACAAATGTAATAAATTATTGCTAATTATTAGGTCATGATACCTAATGCATTAACTTATGTTATCTAAGTTTATTATAATACAGTTAAAATTACAATTACTATGCAGTTTGTTAAAGAAAGGCTGTTAATAATATAAGTTTTTGGGAAAAACTGAATCCTGTAGCAAACCACTGGCATGCTGTAACCAAAAATGTGAATGATACAAAAAGACATTAAAAAAACAAACAGAAAGCAAGAGAGAGATGGAAATGTGAGAAATCTCATTAATTTTCATGGTTACTATGCGAGGGCCGTCAGCTCAGTCCACAAAAGAAAAATACAAACATATCATCACAACACAAGAGATACAAACAGGAAGTCACAGGATGAACATGTTAAATTGAATCACATCTGTCCAACAGCATCACAGTTCTGTGTAATCGCAGATGTCATATAGTACGATTGTGTATGATTCAACAGCTTTGAAACACCTCAGTGCGTCTAATGAGTAATGTCTGAATAATCAATGACGCTTGTGACAGCAGAGGGGCTTTTAGAGACCCTCAGAGCCTCTATGCCATGACAACAGGAACATATGAAAGTGAAACTAACAAGACATTTACCTCAGCAACAAATGACGCACAACTGAGTCATGTTTTCTGTTCTTTTAGTTTAAAACGCCTGTTGGGTGTCCATGTGATTGGGCTTTGAGCAGGAACACAAAAACATCTAAAACCCTTTCTCTACTGGCCTTCAAAGAGGAGAAACACAATGTCTAGTTTGACTGAATTTGCATTTAAAAAAAGGATTTTCTTCTGCCATTTGTACTCTACAGCTCATTAGTCTGGGGTCAATAATAAAAAATAAAAAAATCATAACGGATGCATTAAATGGATCAAAAGTAAAGACATTTATATTGTTGCAAAACATTGCTGTTAAACTTTCTATTCATCAAAAAAATCATAAGCCCCTTTCACACTGCGATTCCAGAAAATACACAGGTAATGTGTCCTGGCAATTGTTCCCGGGTCACTAGATTTTGCCCGTTTCACACTGCCAGTGATTTCCCGGAATATGTGCGTGTGTTCACACAAAAGCCTTAAAAGGTCCCTTAAACGTTAACTTTCACTTAAGCTGGCGAACGATCTCAGCTTCAGCGCAGATAGTGAGGAGCTAAGTGATCTCTGCTTCATTACAGTTTGCACATTTTTTGTAGCAAACATTGATCTGCCTTCAGAACACCCAGGAAAAGCGTTTATGGGAACAATGTGCAGTGTGAAAGGGACTTTAGCTTCTACAAACATATGAACTGTTTTCAACATTGATTATAATAATAATGTTTCTTGAGCAGCAAATCAGCATATTAGAATGATTTCTGAAGGATCATGTGACACTGAAGACTGGAGCAGTCTTCAAATTCAAATTCAACTGTAGTCTTGAACGCAAATGGAGAAAAACTAACTTAGAAGTTTTTAGAATTGCATGGAAAAACAGTATGTCCAGCTATAGACAGGCTCTAAAAACTGCTAGGGCAGAGCATATACACAAACTCATTGAAAATAACCAAAACAATCCAAGGTTTTTATTTAGCACAGTGGCTAAGTTAACAAATTACCAGACGCCACCTGATTCAAATATTCCACCAACGTTAAACAGTAATGACTTTATGAATTTTTTCACTGATAAAATAGATAACATTAGAAATACAATAGCGAATGTAGATTCTACAACATCTAACACTTCAGTTTCATCCATCTCACCCAAAGATAAACTGCAGTGCTTTACAACCATAGGACAGGAAGAGCTAAATAAACTTATCACTGTATCTAAACCAACAACATGTTTATTAGATCCTGTACCCACTAAATTACTGAAAGAGCTGTTACCTGTGGCCGAAGAACCGCTTCTCAATATCATTAACTCGTTGTTATCTTTAGGTCACGTCCCAAAACCATTCAAGCTGGCGGTTATCAAGCCTCTTATTAAGAAACCTAAACTAGATCCTAGTGTACTGGCAAATTATAGGCCTATTTCAAATCTTCCATTCATGTCTAAAATTTTAGAAAAAGCTGTGTCTGCTCAATTGAGCACCTTCCTGCATAAAAATGATCTGGATGAAGAATTTCAGTCAGGTTTTAAGCCCCACCATAGCACAGAAACTGCTCTTGTTAAAATTACAAATGACCTGCTCCTTGCGTCAGATCAAGGATGCATCTCATTTCTAGTCTTACTTGTGCTGCGTTCGACACCATAGATCATGACATACTCATAGATCGATTACAAAACTATACAGGTATTCAAGGGCAGGCTCTAAGATGGTTTAGATCCTACCTGTCCGATCGCTACCATTTTGTTTATTTAAATGGGGAGTCATCTCATTTATCATCAGTAAAATATGGAGTGCCACAAGGATCCGTCCTAGGTCCCCTTCTATTTTCAATATACATGTTGCCCCTTGGTAATATTATTAGAAAATACGGAATTAGCTTCCACTGTGTTATGCGGATGATACTCAGCTATATATCTCAACGAGACCAGATGGAACTTCTCAATTATCTAAGCTAACAGAATGTGTTAAAAATGTAAAAGATTGGATGACAAATAATTGTCTCCAATTAAATTCGGATAAGACAGAGATACTAATTATTGGACCAAAAAACACTACACAGAATCTTGTAGATTACAATCTGCAACTAGACGGATGTACTGTTACTTCCTCTACAGTCAGAAATCTGGGTGTTATATTAGACAGCAATTTGTCTTTTGAAAATCATATTTCCAATGTTACAAAAACTGCATTCTTCCATCTTAGAAACATTGCCAAGCTACGAAACATGTTATCTGTTTCTGATGCAGAAAAGCTAGTTCATGCATTTATGACCTCTAGACTGGACTATTGTAATGCACTTCTAGGTGGTTGTCCTGCTTCGTCAATAAACAAGCTACAGGTAGTCCAAAATGCAACAGCTAGAGTCCTTACGAGGTCAAGAAAATATGATCATATTACCCCAATTTTACAGTCTCTGCACTGGCTACCTATTAAGTTCCGTATCAGTTACAAATTATCATTACTTACCTATAAGGCCCTAAATAGTTTAGCTCCTGCGTACCTAACTAGTCTTCTACCAGGTTACAATCCATCACGCTGCCTAAGGTCACAAAACGCTGGACTTTTGGTCGTTCCTAGGATAGCAAAGTCCACTAAAGGAGGTAGAGCTTTCTCACATTTGGCTCCCAAACTCTGGAATAGCCTTCCTGATAATGTTCGGGGTTCAGACACACTCTCTCTGTTTAAATCTAGATTAAAAACACATCTCTTTCGCCAAGCATTCGATTAATGTATCTTTTAAATTGTGAGTGTAGTTGCATTTGATCAAAGGTGCATTTTTATTCATTAGCTTGGGTTAAACTAATTTTACTTTGTTGGATCAGCAGCTATGCTAATGATGTCTCTATTTTGTTTCTATGTTTCGCCACGGTAGGATTTACACAAGCTCCAGTCTGGATCTAGAACACAGTCTGGATCCAGAAGAGATGATGCTGACCCTCAGAGGACCTCAGATGATGCTAACCCTGAATCAACAAACAGAACTAACAATTATTGCTAAATGTGTGACTGCATCATATAATAACTTAATAATATTGATAGTTCATCGTCTAGCTGACTACGTCTTGTATTATTATTATTTTTTCTAAAATCCTGTCAAATGTGCACAAACTACTAGCTACTACTAAATATTGTAGAAACATAATTTTCTGTAAAGTTGCTTTGTAACGATTTGTTTTGTAAAAAGCGCTATACAAATAAACTTGAATTGAATTGAATTAAAATTGAAACATTATTTTCAATTGTAATAATAATTCACAATATTACTATTTACCGTATTTTTGATCAAATGAATGCAGCCTTGGTGTGGAAAGACTTCCCTTAAAAACATTCCTACCAAGTAGGAGTGAATCTTGTAAGCTTCAATCCATATTTACTGTACAGTAACTGCATGAAAAGCAGTTTTCACCGGTACATTACTGAACCTTTTCTGAGTGTGTGGGGCTTTTAAGGCATGAGGACAGGTCAAAGATGCAGATATGACATCATTCAACACCGTCTGCTCTTCCTGGAAGCCTAGAAGTTCATCTAAAGACAAAAATGGAGTTGTCAAATCACTGCTGTAACTATTGGTGGTGGATCTAAAGGCCACACATGCTGATTTTATCATGATCTTTTGCCATTCTGATATTAAACATGACACTATCTAAGTGGTCATGGAGGCAGCAGTAGAGCTAATATGACTACAGTTAACAGAATCTGTGTTTGCATGTACCATAGCCACATTTTATGCAATAAGAACTGAAGTATACACTCTATACAACACACAATCAGTGAGTGTGACTCCTGACAGGACAGAAAGCACCTCCGAGGCCCTTGGAGGATGAACATTTCTCATGGCCTCTTTCTTCTGCTTGTACATGGATGAAAAATGACCACCCACGCCACGTATGTGGAGCAGATCAAAAGAAAACATGCTGGTTAAAAGAAGACAGAGGAGAAGAACTGACCCACTGATCTCAGGGGAGGGAGACCTGCACTGTGTGTTTCACTGGTAATGAGAGATAAAGGGATGTCCAGAAACGAAACAAGAACAGTTTAAAATCTTAAATCTTGTAAGCATTACTACTGACCATAAAGAGTAAGTAAATAAATAAAATAATATAAACTTTAGATGAGATATGCATAAGTGCTTTTTGTTTGCTTGTATGTTTTCTATGGCTCATATACAGAAGCATGATATAGTGAGAAAACAGAGCTGAAAACACCTGCGTTTTATTCAGACAGACTGAGCAAAAATATTCAATTTCATTCAGATGCTGATATTTATAAAGCTTCTGACAGCTTGTAATAGTATAGCAGACTGTTTACACAAAAGACAATTATATAAATATCAGTTTTCACTCTACCTCTGTCAATAATATTTAGTAAGATGAGATTTCAGATTTAAATGCTTACATTTTGATGATCAACGCTATGCAGTTTCAAAACATTTACTGCAATGCAATAGAAAAGAACCAACAGACATTCCTCAAAAGCCTGATGATTATATTTGATACTCATATTTAAGCAAAAAAATAAATAATGTGTGGATAATCACATAAACCTTAATAGCATTAGTCCAGTAAGTGATCCTCTTGAACATTACAATATAAACATAGCTACCAAAAATTATTCTTGGAAATTCAAAGAAACCTCAGCAATAGTAAATGACTTCTCCTGGTGAAACATGGTGAACAACAATGTACATTGCAAGTGACTTGTGCTCCATCATATAAATCATTTTTAATATAATGGCATCCGTCAGCGGTACAACACATCTGACTCGATACAGCCCTCCAAGGAATCTCACAAGTTGATTTCCTTCTCTTCCCTCTGTTAAATTCAAACAATCCCACAAACAGCAGAATTCAAACAGATATCAGATAGGAATCAATTTCCTATTGAACTACAATACAGAAACTCTGTTTTAAGGCAAGAAAATCTGATAGCAATAACAGGAAACGGTAATCCCAGACATCATTTCATGCTGTAGTCTGAAATGAACAAGAAAACATTATTCAAGACAGCCGTGGCGATACCACTGGGCCCAAGGCTCACCCATTTTGGCCCAGGCCAATGAGTAGTGAGTGATTTTCATTCTAGCGGTCCATCCAATAAGCAGCCAGAGGAAAGCTTTGAGTGAAAGCGTCTCAGCCAATCAGCGGCTTCTACCCCACGTGTGGACTCTGCATCGTCACCAGCAAGTGATCCAATGAAATTAATGACATTATTCATTCAAGACAGACACAGACAGTTTTGCTAATATGAAACGTAAAACAAAACAAAGCAGCTTATTTCATGTTAAATTCAGCAAATTGTCCACTTAGACACTGAGCTGAGGACAGCGATACAAGTTGCTATCCTCAGTGCCGCAGAAAAGCTCTGAAAATGTACATGCCATCCCAAAACACCCAATTTTGGCCATTGTTGGTGTGGTGGCAAATAGGAAGTGCATTTCGAATTAAAACAGACTTTTAGTCATCCTCAGCTGTAAAGCCAAGGCACAGATTACTGTCAGATAACCTAGATAACAAGAATAAATAGTTGAGGCTTAAAAAGTACTTATTTTAAAGTTACTGAGAGAAATGGACACTGGAATTGAAGTCAACAGCACTAACGTGTGATCATGTCATACATTTTTTATGAGTTTATTTGTTTCTTTGTTTCTTATTTGTTACTTTGTGGTCCACTTAATGTTAGTCATAGGATTTTTTCACTTATAAAAAACACTGAGAGAAGTGGTCATGAAACCAGGGTTACTATTGTTAATTAAACTTAAATCCATAAAAACATTATTGCCTGAAATAAAAATAAACATTAACAGAAACAAAATATTGTGTGCGTGTGTGTGTGTGTATATATATATACATATATATATATATATATATATATATATATATATACATATATATATATATATATATATATATATACATATATATATATATATATACATATATATATATATATATATATATATATATATATATATATACATATATACATATATATATATACATATATATATATATACATATATATATATATATATATATATATATATATATATATATATACATATACATATATATATATATATATATATATATATATATATATATATATATATATATATATATATATATATATATATATATGCGCATACACACACACACACACACACACACACACGTGAGATATTGTACTAGTACTACATGAATGCCCTTTCACCATTTGTATCACTCCACTTCCTGTATTTCTCATGTATTTCAATCCACGTCGGTTTCAAAATTAGCTTGGACATTTTCAGAGACGTGAGCTCATGAACCCACCGAGAGTAGCCTCACATCGGCCAAATCTTCTGGAATTTCTCAGTCGTTCTAGTGGTTAAACATGATTTATGATTCATTTGGGTAATGCTAATGGGCAGTCTTTGGTCTCATTAATCTATTATATGTTCCAGAGCAAATAGTTTTGGCTGAGGGCAAAATCTCATCATGTTTTATTTTATGTAACTTTAATACCCTACATCAGAGAACTGCCTTTGTACTTTTACTGAATTGTCTAGAAACTATTATGATGGCTGTTGTTGTTTTTTATCATTCAATAAATAATATTTGTATATATATATATATATATATATATATATATATATATATATATATATATATATATATATATATATATATATATATATATATAAAGTATTTAGTATTGGGAAACTGTGTGTGTGTGTGTGTGTGTTTTACGAGTCAGCAGTAAAAACTTTTATACCGAAAGAGACTGAAACAGAAGTTATTTTTACTTTTAAAGTCTATGTGAACGGGACATCAGTATAGTGACATATTTCCAACTGAAACGTAATATTGAAAAGAGGGCGGGGTTTTATGTTGGTGCTCCGCCTCTCATCTCTCACTAGCAAAGCCATGGCCCAAACCTTCAAACTGACATCATCAGAGAAGGAATGTCATTCCAGAACTGAAGCAAATGTTAAGATTATGATTAAAGATTATTAAGAGGTTTTTTTTCTTTTTCCATGGATTAATTCACACGGATATATTGATCACTTCAGGTCTAGCAACGGGCGCTAACAAAATAAATTTAGTCAATTTGTATATCATGCAGACTTTAATAAGAGCTTTAAGATGCACTGAACAGCTGTCATCAGAAATCCCCCTTAACAGATGAAAGGACAGTACAATAAAGATATCGCTTTCCTCTGAGGACATTCAAACTAATGTTTTATTCTGAATATGAGATTGAGCTGAAGAATCTGTGCTGTATCAGATGCAGGTAATCACACTCCTTCACACCCTCTCTCTCATAATACTTTACAAAATACAGTGAGCTTTTACCAGGTTGTTTGCACATGATTTTACTGCTGTGGCGTGAAATGCAGCTGGAGGGAAGGAAGTGACTTTTCTATATAGGATTCGCTATAAATGCCTATGTTTTATGTTGTTTATGGATGCTCACATCAGTCAAACCAAGAAACCGCGAGGAACTTTTATTGTGTATGGAAATGTTATTGTTCATAAGGGGGAAAAGGCAAGAAATTGCCTGAAAAACATTGTAAATGTTGTGGCTTGTAAACCTGTTTCTGCAGTCAGGAGGAGCCGGGTCAGATAATGCTCCTGTGTGCAAATAATATGATACCTAAAAAATACATTAATAAAGAAATGTATACATAAAAACAGGGCTGCCAACTCTCACGCATTCAGCATGACACAGTAAGAATTCACTCAATGCCAAACGATACACGTAGTCACGATGTAAATAAGATATAATATGTGCAGTTTAGAGAGCTTCACTGATTATAACAGAACTTTATAATTGTGAGACTGTGATAAATTGAAGTGAGTGACTTTTTATTGATTATACGGTGCTATTAGCTCGCTTTCTAGGCTATAATCAATTCATACTGTACTTTGAATAAAAGTTTTGTTTTACGCACTGCTAACAGGAACACTGGCCACATACCCTGTACATGCAGCAAAGATTCAGGAGTGACATATATCACACATCCCTCATATAAATGTAGGATTCACGTTCAAAATAGCTTGTTTGCAGTCAGGGTTAGTTGCTTAGCCTGTATCCACACTGCCTCAATGACAGGTAAGTACTTCAATTTATGTCCAACATATGTCGTGATTTTCTGTTCATACCTTTCCCTTTTAATAGTGTCTAAACCAGTTCATTACAGACTTTCCTCCATCTAATCCATTCTGCTCTTCACTTCCTGCCCTCCATCTGAATTTTGCGTGTCATCAGAATCACGTTACTAGTTCTAAAGTGAAGTTTGCTGTTAAACTGTCAAACTGAGATTTAAATCTGTGGCACAAGGAAGTAGTTTGCACAAAAGAGAGGTTTAAAGACACTCTGCGATGATAGAGTTTGAAATGATTTTGACAGAAAATTCATGGAAAAAAAATCAGCGCGATTATCTTGTGGTGTGCACCCAGCATAACTTTGTGCACCTCACACCACAGGAAAATCTGATTGAATAATCTTTAGAACCACCAAGATAATCGAGACATTTTCTAGGATTGTTGGAAGGGGAGATAAGCCCAATTATCTTGTGGTGTGTACCCACCATAAGTTTGTATAAATTCTCGTTTTTGTGAGTATGTTTTTATTTACCTGTTATCATAGTACACGGAGCTATTTTATCATGAGTAACGTGATTTTTCATGATATGACCCCATTGAAATAACTCAAGTTGTTCTTATTTGTAGATGTTAACTGACGCACCATTTTATCATGCCCCAAAATTCACTGTTACTTAAGGCAACACTCTGAATATCCTACATTAATGGCTCCTATGTGATCTCTGATAAAGGGCTTTGATGATTAATGAGTGTTGAATGTGTCACATTGCAGGGAGCTCCGGTGCTCCTCTGGTCCTGCAGGGAGTTAAACGGATTTCACATGCAGATATTATAATGGGCAGCAGGCATGCAGGGTGCTAAAGTAGGACGCAGCTGGTTATACACGTGTCACCAATCAAGAAGTGGTTTTAGGCACTGTGACTTTTCTGTTTGAGACATTACTGAAGGTGTAGCGTTCCTCGATTTCACTGAAATTCATTCATTTATTTTGGTGGGAAAATGCAGGGAAACTTACTATTGAACTTATAAAATGTGAAAAGGACCTCAACTTACAAATGGTTGTTCAAGGCAAAAATGCTGTATGAAATGCATGATATTTTGCTCAAACGAGCATTATTTTTTTGAATCAGCAACACAAAATTAGTAAGAAACAAGCATTGGATTTCATTCAGTAGATATGACAAAAAGCGTCGTAATTACATTTAAAACAAGCGTAATGAGTTTGAACGCAGTGCAAAGTCAAAAAACGACTTTAAGAGCAACAGAATGATCTGCCTAACAGATGCCGTGGGCTGCATGAACAGCTAATTCTGCAAATCAGACCCAAAATCAGTCAGGGCCAAAGTCACTTAGCGAAATAGCGCAATGTGCATAATTACATAATTACGTAATTACCCAGAGCGGAGTCGCTGACAGAGAGTAAACTTCCTCAAGAGAGACAGGAAAGTCGTCTTCGACAAAATTATGCATTTTTATATTCACCATTGTCACACGGATGTTTCAAACCTAATTATTGAGCTATAATGACGGAAATGAGAGTAACTGATGTGTCTGGAAAGTCGTTAAGTGCTCGTATTAATGTTTCCATGGCAACTATAAGATTTATAATGTGAACGCCTCACTGTTTGCCACATTCCTAAAGTACAATCCAGCGTCATGTTAATTATGTTAATCTGCATGAAAAAAAGAGCAATAGAAAGACTTTCCTAGATGTTTACGGTGTCATTTTAATATTACTTCAAATACTATTATAGTTTATATTAATATTCTGAATTAGCTTTTTTTCAGTTTTAAATTTCATGTTAGGTTAAAACTTTATTTTTTAGTAATTTTATGTGCTTTATATGCTTTTGCCATTTTTATTATTATTATTATTATTTTTTATTTATTTTTTATTTTTTTACTGTTTAACGAATTTTTATTACAGTTTTTATTTATTCCCAGGGATTAGTTTTTTCAGTTAGTTGCCAGGGCTCCCTTTCTAAATTTTTATTAATTTGTCTTTCATGTCTTTCAATTTGTCTAATATTTATATTTTAGTTCAGATTTTTGCCAATTAACAAAAAAATAGTTTCAGCTGTAGTTTTTGATAACTATAACAACCCTGCTTGAAACCAGGCAAATGGTCCACTGGGGAATGGATCTGTATTTGGGTCAGGATGTAGCAGAACTGCTTAGTCCTTCAAAATACAGTATTTTCAAGAAGAAAACGAGAAAGAATAATGAGCCTCACTCTGACAGGCTGAAAAAAACAGTGATGCTCCTCCTGCAGAAGGCGTCTTAAATCCAGGGTTATTTTGTGCGGTTGCTAGGCTCAAGTAAAAAGAGTCCATGATATTTTGGTCTCCTATGATATTCAGTGCATGTCTGTGGGATATTGTTTTACCTGATTAAACATGCAGCAAGTTAAAATTGTGCGTCTGATCACAAAGTAAAATATAACCACACGATTTAAGGAAACATTCATGTGTGGAGCAAAAATGCTTTTGGGTTTGTTCAACGGTTCTTTAGGACAGGTCAGAGATTTCGAAGAGGTCAAGAACAAAGATCTGCTAGAAGAGGAGTTAAAGAGAAGCAAAGCACACCTTTGATATGAGCGAGGCATGTATCTTCTTGATGATGTCGTCCATCTCCATGAGTTTGGGTCCTATCAGAGAGCTGTGGGGTCCGCTGATATGCCCGATGTGGTCTAGACCCAGATAATGCAGAATCAGAATATCCCAGTCATCTCGCTTCAGAGTGCCGTCCAGATGACGGGTCACATTATTGTCCACCTGATGGAACGAGAAGGAAATATTAAAATCTGAGAGAGAGTGAGAGGAAAAGCCTCTAAGACTTCATTAAAACATAAAATAAGGTTAAATGGATCACGAGGAATCAAACTGTGCCTGAAGTAGCCAATGTAACTTTAATCCTGTCTCATATTTGATAAGCAAATTCCTAAAGCGTCTAAACGATCAAGATGATCAAAACCTGTTGCACACAATCTACTACGTCTTCTGTTGTCTGATAGTTTATACTTTTTAGCAAGTAAAAGAGCTAGGCCTGTTAAATGTAACTGTAAAAACGTCCTCCTTCCTTGCTGTGAAATCTTTTCAGATTTTTTATAAAGGAAAAGTAAGAATACATTTTATATTGTTAGTAATATTTCAAGATGAACACTTAATTGCTGGACTGAAGCAACTTCGATTTACTTGATTATCCAGACAATCCATCAATTTTTTTTTTTTTTTTTTAAATATGTTCAAATGTGAGTATCAAATATGATCGTCAAGTTTTTGTGGAACGATTAATTGTTCATCGCTCAGTCATGCACTGCATTGCATTATATGTTTAATAACTTTAGAGCTTTGGATCATAAAACTAAGCATTTAAATACCATCTTACTAGAAATAGAGTGACAACTGATATGCATTTTATGTACATTTTCTCATTATCTCATTGATGTACAAACAAACATTTTGTTTTACTCATATGAGCTCCATTTTCTCATATATCATACAACATGAGCTGAAGCCTCGACCATGATACTTAAAAAAAAAAAAATGTCAGTGAACTACGGCTCTGTGTAGTGAAAGCCGCTCAATCTGAAAGCAGGTAATGGAGATTTACTACTAATCACAGAACCGGCTTTAATGACAAGATTACATTTAGATTACATTTACATTTATTCACTTTTATCCAAAGCGACTTACAATTGCTATATATGTCAGAAGTTGCACACCTCTGAAGCAACTAGGGGTTAAGTGTCTTGCTCAGGGACACATTGGTGTCTCACAGTGGATTCGAACCCGGGTCTCTCACACCAAAGGCATGTGTCTTATCCACTGCGCCAACACCACCACCAGATGCGCATGACAATCGAATGCAATAAATTGCACAGCCCTCATTTCGACCCTGGAAGATTTACAGAACAAACAACTTTTTGAATGAGTTTAGAACTTCTCACCTCTGTGTAGTCGGACACAAAAAATGAGGTAGTGCCATCATGCTCCAAGAAGTGTTTGGGGAAGAGTCGAACCCAGGTGTCGTCGCCGTAGAAGATGATCCGTTTGCCAGCGCTCTTGGCCTGCCAGATGAGATTGTCCTCCAGCAGAGCAGGAGAGTTCAGGTTCATCACCACGTCTATGAAGCCCGGGATGCTGCCGGTGGTCAGAGCCTGATGACGGACAGATCAAAGAACACAAATATTGCTGTTTAAGAAACCATAAAATATCTTACCTGTCCAAAGAGGCCTTAAAAGAAAAGTTCACCCAAAAAATATAAGTCTGTCATCTGAACGGGGAGAGAAATATGCACAGATCAAGAACCGTTCATGAGTGTTACTAGTCCAAAACAATCCTAAACAAATGTGCTGGTGGATTATGATGTGAGAGGACAGCAGGAGATGGAATTGTTCACTGGAGGAAGCAATGCTATTATGGACAATGGACTGGTTTTTTGGCCAGAAGTAGAAAAAAAAAAAGTTGTGATGATGGATTTGTTTCTTACAAACACATATCTCGCTTTAAACGTTGCTAATTGATGGACTGGAGTAGTGTGGATTACTTGTGGATTATTGTGATGTTTTTATCAGCTGTTTGGACTCTCATTCTGACGGCACCCATTCACTGCAGAGGATTCTCCAAATCCATTCCTATGAGGAAACACACTCATCTACTTCTTGCATGGGCTGAGGGTGAGTAATTTTTCAGCATATTTAAAAAATATTTTGGTTAACCATAAAATTAAAATTTCAACTGCTCCATTTATGTCTTGTAAACAATACAATATGATATTTCTACAGTTTTGACAGCTGATATAAAAGATGGCTGAGCGCACAGAAATATAACATTTAGGGGTTGGTGGGGGGGGGGCACAGACATATTTGACAAGAAAAGCCTTTTGTTTTCGGTGTACTTAAAAGATTTCTCATCTTAAAAGGTCTTATTAATTCACACAGTCTGGTTTTGAAAAATAAAAAAAAAGTGAATATGAATGTAAATGACCCGAGACACTAAAATAGGCCAGATACCTCATTAGCTATTCTGGGAACAGAACCACAAATTTACAAAATTATAAAAAAAAAATAAAAATAAAAAAACATATCTCCCTCACCCTTCTGGAAAACCGAAACATAATTCCCTCAGCCGTTCCTAATCTCTCAGGACCGACATCATCTAATAATGGAAACGAGGAAAACAACACGCGAGGCCACTCCTCCTGTTTGCGGTGTAGATTATAATGAGGGGATTGATTGCAGGACTGTTAGTGTACACAACACAATTACTGTCATCTAGCGTAACATGCTTCTCAGAGAAAATTAACAGAGAGAGATGAGGGGGAAAAAACGGGAAAAAACAGCAGGTGTCATCATAAACATAACTAGATCTCGGTCTTATTAGACTAGTGCTAAAACAGGTGTTTCCATCAGTCCGTCTGTCTCTATCATATTGCTTTTTTTATATTATATTATAGTTTGATTTATTATATAGAAATAGTCACAAGAAGGTTTTTGAAAGAAGTCTTCTGCTCAACAAGGCTCTATTTATTTGATTAAAACTACTGTAAATATTGTAATATCTTGAAATATCATTACACTTGATTACAAAGTTTTAAATTTGTTAGACCATGTTAGATTTTTTTCAGGAATCTTTGCTGATTGAAAGTAAAAAAAAAAAAAAAACTGCATTTATTTGAAATAGCATGCTTTTGTAGCATTTGACGCGTCCTTGAAGGATAAAAGTATAAATTTCTTTCAAAACCATAATCTGACAGTTACTTTACAAAATAGCTGCAGCACTAATTTTAATATACAGTATAAAAAACTATATATTTTTGAATGATGTTCCGAACAAATGCATTAATTGCAAGTCAAGTCACCTTTATTTTTACATGCATGGCTTCAATGCAATTTGCTTTAAAATTGCTATTTTGAAATGATTCTCATGAATGAATCAAACTCAGGGTCAAACATTTTAATTCACAGTAAAGTTCAATTCAGGGATCCTATTCCATAGTCTTAGCCTGATCTCCCTTGAATCAGTAGAAAACAAATGGACAAATAAAATCTAATTAAAATGATCAAGTAAAAATACTGTGAATTATTTAAAATATTCCATACACATTACACATGAATGATTATATAATTATAGAGAATATAAATATTAATAGCATTCATGCACACCATGGATTCTCGCAGCTGTTCGGTCCTTCCTCTCTCATCTCACAGAACCTCCTTCACTAACCAGACTCTGAGCTTTTCAGAAATCACAGGCTAATTGCTTTACTCTTGTCACATTTGTAGTGAAACGTGAGCAATTAGAGGATTCTGGCTCCCCTCTGCAGGAGTTTTATGCCGCATTAGAGATTCTGGCACTAGGAAAGCTTTAAATTTGTATGCTTGCTAACTGCTGCTCCTAGAAGCGTTCAAAGCCAGAGAGGATGCCAGCGGCTTTGCTGAACAGAAAAAGCATTTCTGCCAGAAAACCAGTTTCTCCATACAGTTACTGTACATCAGCAGCAGCACATCTGCTAAATGGAGGATCACTTTCAGACAGGAAACTGCTGGGCACTTTTTGAAACTCAATATTCGTTTGTGAGATTGGAAATATATTAGTGATTCAAAGATTTCATCATAAATTCATAGCTGAACTTTGTGCCTGAATAAGTTGTGAAACAACAGTACAGTAACACACTAATAAGGCGATGACTTTTCCACAGGCATGATGCACCAATTATGTTAGATTCATAAAAATGTAAAACGTAAAATGTTTTCTCCACCTTTTATATCCCAGAGTTCAACAAATAATCCCACGCCCCTGATAAGGTCTGCTGTCTGATGGGTTGAGGATGCAGACTGATCTGAATGCCTGAGACGTTCACTAAACTCATAACAACACAATTTAAATGCAGAAAACTATCAGTCGGATCCAAGCTGAAACACTGAAGCTTAAATGCCAATAACAAACTTTGTCAAATATGTGTGAACACCCTGATCTCAATCAATAAAAGGTCACACAGACACCAAAAACAAATGCGTTTTTGTTTAACAGTATGATGAATTAAAAATATTATTACCCTTATGGCAGTATTGTAGCGTCTGGGTATGCATGTGCATATGGACCTGGGCTGATTGGGGGCCTCCGAGGGGGACGAATTCTTAATTCATGGCCACAATAAAATATGTATATTTTGTCATGTCATGTGCAGGGCTCAGTTACTTCTTGTGTGCATTTATTATATTGCTGCTGTAGAGCTGCGTCATTCGGTAAAACTACATGCAAAGGCTGCATTGCCACAGTCATATTTTTTTTAAAAAATAAATAAATAAATTCCTAGGTCTATTTAAAAACTCGTTTGACTCACACCTGCCTCTGAAGTGAAGTGGAGCGCAAGTCTGAAATGTCTCCTGCCGTTCTCAGTCGTTCTTCGAATGAATAAATGCACTTCTTGTCAAGCGAAAAGGTGACAGAAGCAGCAGTTGTGAGTGGGATGTCCAACCCTAGCCCCGCCCCTGCGTTAATTGCGTTAAATATTTAAAAATCTATATTTTATACAAATGAATTGCCCGTGTTAACGCACTAATTTTGACAGCACTAATATAAAGTTTTGTTACATTGTGTGAATAAAGTAAATTAATGTGAAATTCCACATACTCCTAAAAATGGACCAATTTATGAAAATAATAAAACAGTGTTGGCAAATATATATATATATATATATATATATATATATATATATATATATATATATATATATATATATATATATATATATATATATATATATATATATATATATATATATATATATATATATATATACACACACACACACACACACACACACACAGCTGAAAAAAAATTCTGTCAATCCAGTGGAAACAGACCAATAGAAACGTGTCTTGCATTCATCATAAATTGCAGACTCCGCCCACTACATTTAAACATTTGCATTTTTGACACACAAGCAAACAAAAAACAGTTGCTCAGGCAAACACAAAAGAGAAAAACACCACGGGGCCTAATGTTTAGAGGGTTGGACTCCCAATCGAAGGGTTGTGAGTTCTAGTCTCGGGCCGGATGGAATTGTGGGTGGGGGTAGTGCATGTACAGTTCTCTCTCCACCTTCAATACCACGACTTAGGTGCCCTTGAGCAAGGCATCGAACCCCCAACTGCTCCCCGGGTGCCGCAGCATAAATGGCTGCCCACTGCTCCGGGTGTGTGCTCACAGTGTGTGTGTGTTCACTGCTCTGTGTGTGTGCATTTCGGATGGGTTAAATGCAGAGCACAAATTCTGAGTATGGGTCACCATACTTGGCTGAATGTCACTTCACTTTCACTTTTGTGACTCAATCAAAACTATATTGGTTGTACGATAAGACAAAAATAGTTCAACAGCAGAGTAGCCACAAATGATCCTTTAAGACAAATCAGCAGAAAAATAACCGTACATCACTACTGCACCATGGACAACAGGAAGTAGTGAGCAGAACTGATTAAAACTGATGTTAACAGCACTCCCTGGGTTTGTTATCTCAGCATCTTCAGACAACTGTAAGAGAGCAGCTTAAAAACACTCGCTGAGCACCCTGAGGCCATCCACGCTTCTTCACATGACACCAGACAGAAAGAAGATTTCTCTTCCGCAGCTTTCTTTTTTAACTTTCAAAGTTGGTCTCTTTTATTTAACACTCTTTCTGAGATGCTGATTGGTGAATTCCCGCCTCCAGACAGGCCGATTTGCAGTTTGGAAATACATCCCGTCTTTTCATGTGTCAATCCTGATGATTGGAGACATGAAAAGTAGGACAGAAGCAGCATTTTTCTTTACAGCATTAACATAGCAGGCAAAAACCCTGTAAGCTGAGAGCTTATCCGTGCCGGAAAATAAAACAAGAAAAGTTTCTCTATTTACAGAAACAAGACCTTTCAGAATCTGGGAAAAAAATAAAAATGTATAAAAATTTCCTAGGGCCCTAAAACTGTCATTCTTCCAGTTGTTCAATTGGCTCGTCAAATAATTTAATCAAAGGGAAAGTTCACCAACAAATCACTGATGTCACTCGAATCACAAAAACACTGTGATCAATGTTGGTATAGTAAACTAAATCTAAAGCTAAAATGATTACAAATCACTTTTATTTACAAAAAAAAACGTTAAATACAATAGCTGAAAAACTGAAAGCTTAGGGCGAAAATGAGGACGTTTGAACTAAAATAAAGTTTAAGAACTAAAATGACTAAAACTGAAATAAAAACAAAAAGACAAAAGCATGATAAAATTACAAACTATAGAACGAAAGCTTCAATAATAAAAATAAAAGCTAGAGAGAGAGAGAACTAAAAGAAAAAAGGAGACCTGTCTTCAGAAAACGGAGGCAATATCTCAGCAAAAAAAATCTGCGTATTTACATGAAACTTCCTAAAATGATCAGAGCAGCAACACCGTGTCATTTTTCACAACTATATTATCTTATTATGCTTAAAATGAACCAAGCACTGCCAATTCTAAATATTTTAACATGAAGCATCTATGTTTAAAAATTTCAGGGAGAATACTGGGAAATTATGCTTTAATAAGTACATTTTAGCCCTCCATTGCGTTTGATTTCATTGTAAATTCATTGAAACTCATCACAGAAGCGCTCAGTGACCCAGACTGAGAGTCCCTTCACCAGGATGTCATGACATCAGCAGCGATCTGGCTCATGTCAGTGTGCCAGTACACTTTTATACCTTATTTACCTCCTAAGTGGTGCACATTAGGATATAAAAGGGTGCATATTAGTTCCTTTTGAAAGGGTACTGCCAGAAGGACAGCTTAAAAAAAAAAAAAAAAAAAAAAAATCTGAGTGTCTTATTTTAAAGGCGCTGTATGTAAGATTTTGACTCTACTGAAGCACAAAAATATAACATGTTTGCAGATATTTAAGAAACATGCTAAGTTAACTTACTTGTTTATCTGAAAACAGTGCTACAGTCGTTTGAAAATGTGTGTTCCTGGCCGGAATGCCGGTCTTTGTTTTGGATTGTGAAAAAAAACCCCTCTCCAATATTTTGAATTTGGACTGCAATACCTAGTTCAACCACTCGGTGTCAATCCTACATACTTTTTATAAAAAAAAATGTAATAAATCATTTTAATTAGTTTTTTTTTGTATATGTTCTGTTTATATTTTAATTTAATAAGCTTTTATTATGTGAATTCACGTTTTTGTAATGTTATATTATATATAGTTTTTTATTCAGTTATTTTAGTGCATCAACTTAGAAGAAATGAAAATGACAAATTTTGGCTTAGCAGGTAGCTGAAATATAATACATACACACACACACACATATACATATATATATATATATATATATATATATATATATATATATATATATATATATATATAAAATTACATTTTTTAATAAAAATAAAATTTGACAATATTGTTCAATGCTTTTAGTTTTAGTAAAACTAATAACCCTCACCACCCTCATCACAGACTGACTGGTCTCTTAGCATCAACTCTTTCACCCTTTATACGGTAACATCTTGCTGACCAGTGGGGTAGTCGGGCACATTTGCAAGTAAGTATACACCATATTTTTTTCCCTCGGTAAACCTACTTGTTTTGTTGCTTCATAAGTCTATAATCTACAATAACGTACATGATATTCTCCTTTAATGGTGTCCCATACAGTTGTGTGAACCTCATGATGTGACAGAAGTTTTATAGGACTTATAGGATAGATCAGGACTGCCATCTGCTGGACACTTGGGTTGGGACACAACTCCTACAGTGCATGCTCCAGAAAGGTCTGAAACTGATTAACAGACCTTATTTACTCCTAGCAGATGCAGAATTATAGATTCTGTTTTTTGTCATGAGCGAAAACTAGTGATATTCCTGTACAAATATCACTGATAAACTCTAACATCGCACACATGAATCAATGATTCTGATCAGCATATGGATGGAGCTACGTCCTGAGTTAATAAACAGAACCGAATCCATCAACATACAGTGCTTTCTGTCTATAGCATCCACTTCCAAATACTTCCAGTTCATTGAGAGATGTCAGTCAAAAAATCAGCGTTTTCTTCCTGTGGAAATTCATTCAAAAAGTCGCAAAGCTGAGTCCCACATTATGCATGCAACACTATTATTTTCACCCTATTTAAAATAGCATAATTTTGATATAATGTTTTGAATATACATTTAGTTAATTTGCAGCACAAAAAAACAATATTAAATGTAATATTTAATTAACTGTTTAACAATTATTATTATTACTATTAAATGTCAATTATTATTATTATGAATTATAATTAATTATTTAAATGTATATTATTATATATTTATATTATTAAATATATTTTTGATATTTAGTAGTGTCCCACATTTTACATGCAACACTTGGTTTTCACTCTCTTTAAAATAATGCCATTATTTTGACATGAATTGTTGTATATACGTTTTTATTTTTATTTTGCAGCATTAAAAATACAAATCAAATTTAATATCAGAACATATTTGTATTACATATTCATTAATAATAATACTACTTTTAAATAATTATATTAGAAGATTTTAAATAAAAAACTAATTTTGTTTTTAAATAATGTCAATATTTGAAAAAAAGGTCCAATATACATTCAATTAATTTGTAGCAAATCTTTTTTTTAAACAAATAGCAAATTAATCATTATAATATAGTATTATAATTATTATTTTTATAATTATAAATAAGATTAAATATTTAAATAAATTAGAATGTGTAATATAATTTGCAAAATAGGCAAAGACATCCCATAGGAGGAACCAAAGGCAAAACTGAACTAGGTTGAGAAAGGATTTGATTTGTGTGTAATTCACCTTAATTCTGGGCATGGTGACAGTGGGCGGTCTGGCTTTGGCGATGAAGCTGTGAGAAGAGCCTCTCTCCACCACATGACTGGTGTAGGGCATGAACCTGCGGCCATCAGAGCCGAACACAAAGTCCTCTCTGAGAGCGTCGATCAGGACGATCACCACCCGCTTGAACAAAGGCTCGGGAACTTTGCTGGTGTTTGGCTCACTACCTGCAGGACACACAACAAGAATCTCTGCTGCATGCATGCTATGAACTCTGATCTCAGAATTATAATTAGAGATTTTAAAGAAGGGGGATTTAGCTGCGAGGCTGGAATTAAAACACTGGAATTAAATCCTCAATATTAATCCCCAAGATTTATTCGGATTTGGACATACAGAATAAAACAGACTGAAATATACGAATTAACTGTACACTTTAAACCTTTAGCTATATTTGCCATATTCTTCAAACCACTAGGTTATACCCATTTAATATGATTCCCTATCCATTAATATATTTTAATAAGTACAGGTCGGAATAAATATGTTGTTTAATTTTTACATAATTCTATCTGTTGTGCTGAATGACAATGGAACATTGTTTCGACCATATTTTGATATTTTACTTTCACAAAAATTAATTGAAACATTAGACACTTCACTTGCATTTACTCGTATGCATGTATATGTTTTTCCATGTATTTAAAATCATTTAAAATGAATTACATTTGATAAGACAGCAAAATGGAACATATTTAATGTACAAAATATTATAAATAATTATATTTTAAAAATATAACAAATTTAAAGTATGCGAGAGTATAGAATTATCTTTAAAGAAAATCCTGAAAATGATGAATAATTACTATTAATTAACATATTAATATTTTTTTTTTTTTTTTGCCTTAATACCTCACTCTAAAAGCATCCCCATCAACATAATTAATAACTCTGTGCGTGTTACCCGTCTGTGGCTCTGCAGGAACATGACTCTCTGTGCTCTGGGCTGAAAGGGATGATTTGACAGGAACAGGGAAGAATCCTCGCAGGAAAAGAGCGATGGACACAATCTCACACACGAGACACAGTAAAGCAAACAGTGATGAGCTCAGCTTCATGATGAAGATCAATAACTGTCATCAACAGGACTCATCACACTCATAACAAACACACAAACACCGGCAGATGTCCAGCCTGCAGTCTGATTCTCACTGACCGCGATCAGCAGTCATTTTCAACAGAAACGACGACCAATGAAGCTTCTGCAGGATTAGTGTTTTTAAATTCTCATTTCCGTGTTGTGCAACAAGGGTCACTACGGCAACTCAGAAGGATCGCTCCTCAAAACGTTTCTCGGACTCTTATTTTGTAACCAGAGCCAGAACTCTTATTTTAATTGTTTCATTTATGTTTACATTACATTTAAACGTACTACATACAGTTCTGAAATATCTAAAATTGTATTGTAATTTATATAATAAATAACTATAGAAAATGAAATGTCATGAAGATTTTTTACAGTGCAGTAATTAATGTTAACATGATTAATGATCTTAAAACTGTATTAGTAATTGTTGAAATGAACATTTACTAAGATTTATAAATGCTGCAGACTTATTGTTCAGTGTTAATGTTAGCCAATGTAGTTAAATATTGTTTACAAAAGAAAACTATTTGTAAAGTGTTATCTCATTGTAAAAGCAGTGGCCCACTGAATTAGTTTATATGAAGACCATGAAGTTTACCAGGGCAAGGCTTTTTAGGGCATGAGAACAGCTGCATTCTGGGATTGGTCTGAGGTGGGCTGTATCAGAAACACAGGCTCTGGTGTATTTGGAGAGGTTTGGTGTTGAAGCAGAGCGGTAAATAAATCCCTGAGGCACATCCAGTGGCATACATTCAATTAAAAATACACTTTCACTGATTTAGTAATAAATATGAAAAAAAAAACTTTTTTATAGAATTACTTTTTCAGATTTTTGTCTATGAAATATTTACAGATATAATTACCATTTAGATATTTATTTTAAAGAAGGAAAAAAAAAGAAAAAAAATATATATTTTCTTTTAAATATTTAAAGGTATAGTTTCCCCAACCAGATATAAAGCAAGATATTTTTGAAGAATTAATGTAGAAAACAAAAATAAATAAATCATTTATACTAATAATTTATACTGTATTAACGTTTAATGATATGAAATAAATTAAAACAATTAAAACTGTAAGAAACCGTTTTTAAAGTTTAAGATGTGAATTGCATTTTAATGTATAGATTTAATATTGCATTATAGTAAAGACACGACACATGGCAAATCTTCTTTTGCAATTTATGGCTTATAAATGCTCTAGACTATTTTGGTAAAAATACAATCCTATAATAATAACAATATTATTAATAATAATATCAATATCAACAGAACTTTCACAATAACTGTACATGACATATTGCACGATTAAAAGCTTTCATAGTGCTCACAATAATATGTAGTCTTGATTTCTTCTTTTAACACATGTGTAACACTCGTTCCACTGTTATTCACATTATACAGCAAAACCCCCGAGAGGAAAACGAAAGAGAGAAAGAAAAGCAGAAGATGACAGCTGGCAGTGGATGTGGGCTGTTCCTCCAGAAACACATCGACGGATTAAAACACAAACATATTCATGACGCTCTCTTGATCCAGCACTACAGAGTCAAGTGTTTCAGAAATAAAACAACAGGGCAAAAAAAACACACGGTGAGCCTCTGACGTGATGTGGGGATGTTCAGGCGTGTACAGCCTCCACGCTCAGCTCGGGATAGAGTTCTGTAAGCAGCATCTCCAACCAGATCTAAAGAGAAACAGAGAAGTGTCTATTAGCAACACTCATTAATCATCAATCATTCATCCCACCGCTAGATGGCGCTACATTATCAGCACTTTATAAAACGAGAAAACATCAAAAGGTGCTAATATAAACTCACAATGTGATAGAATACTAGCGAAAAAGTTATAATCTTAACCTTTAACTCCATACCGAAGTCCCAGATAGCCAGACAATGAAAATATAAATATAATTTTTTTAAATAAAAATTATTCGTGTTTGGGATGCTGTGAGCACGGAGACTGTAGTGTATATCGTAAGTTTTAAAGCGTTTAGCTTAAATTATTAATATGTATAAACAGTGCTCATAAACGTGGCACGTTCGCGACGAAAAAATATGTGCAAACTGTAATGAAGCAGAGATCAGTTAGTTCCTCACTTTCCGCGCTGACGCAGAGATCGTTCGCTTGCTTTAGTGAAAGTATAACGTGTCTAGCGTTTTCTACTCGTACATTACACGTCACGCCCTGATGTCACGTGTCGTTACGGGATCTTTAACGGCTTGTTTGTGAAAGCACGCACAATATTCCGGGTAATCATTGGCAGTGTGAAAGTGAAAAATTTATCGACCTGGGTACAATTGCCGGAACACTTTAGCCGTGTATTTGCCGGAATTGCAGTGTGGAAGGGGCCGACCCGACCCCGACCCAGGTTCAAAGCGGGAATCAATCCCGGAACGTGTTTGCTTTCACACAGCAGGCGACCCGGCAATGTTCCGGAAATTTGCCGGGTCCGACGTGCAGTGTGAAAGGGGCTTAACTCTTTTGAAGCAATAACAATTAAAATTAAGCTTAGGGATAAAAATATATTTAAATAATTAAAATAGTCACGCTTTTATTGACGTGTGTATTGGCTCACAGTATATGTTTTAAATAAACATGAATTTAAGTTCAAACGCCTCATGGGATAAAAGAGCTGAGGTACACTGAAGAAAGTTGTTTAAGAGGCAAAGAAAGCTAATCCAATTCAATGAAGATTACATTTCTGAATTATCTACAGAAACAGACATTATTTGGTCAAAAGTACATCCCATCTTCATCTCGTCTTCAAAGGAAGAGTGGAAAATGCTTGAGGGACACTTCGACGGATGGGAAAGTGTGTTCAGTGAAACGAGAGCTGAGATGTAAACAGACTCGAGCCGTGTTGACGGTCAGTCACAGAGCGTCGGTGACTTACGTAGAGAAGATGTCTGTTGGCACTGGTCTCCTGAAGTGCATTGAAGATCCTGATGATCCCGTATCTCGCGTTCTGATGCCCCACGAGATTCTGAAGAGCATCTAAACAACAAAAACAACCATCTTTGCTCTTATTACACAGAATCTGCTTTCTAACCTTCCGAAGAAAGATGAAATCTTCATTAAAAAGCGGTTTTGATGGTTGCTGGTCTCTGTTGGATAAATAATATTAATAATATAATAATAATTGTGTGACAGGAATTACTGTAATTACAAGGTTCCAAAAAAAAAAAAAAAGATACTTATTTAATAAATATATATATATATAAAAGTTTTGCTAGAAACAATTTAATTGGTAGAGGCTTCAATTTTTAAAGGTTAAAAGGTTTCAATTTTTAACTGCTTAACATTTTTGTTTTCAGTGTTTCGTAATAGCCGTAATGTTTTTATTTATAATAGAAGTGTTCATGGTGCATTTTCGTTTTCCTTCAGTGTTGCTATTAAAAAGCTGAAAAAAAAACCATAAATCAAATGAAACAAAACCTTAAAATAAAAATTGCAAATTAAAAACCCTTGAAAAAAAAAATAAAAAAAAATCAAATGAATACCAATTGAAAATGCCTTGGCAACTGACTGAAACCAAATGAGCTGAAGGTCTAAAATGACTTAAACGGAAATAAAAATAAAGCTAAATAGAAATAGCATAAAGTTATTAAAACCCAAACTAAATTTAAAATGAAAACTGAAAATAGAATCACTAATTCAAAATATTATTAAGTGCTTTAATAGTAAAACGATTTATTTATTGTTTTCTCAAATAACACTGTTCAGTATTTCCCGAGAGTATCTGCAGGTGAATTTCTGTTCACAAACATGGTTGACCTGAACACTCATCAGTTTGATATTGCGTCTGACCTGGGATGTTGTCTAGAAGCTTCTGTTGGGCTCTCTCCTTGGTTTCTCTGCGTTCACTCTCCGAGCGGCTTTTGTTATGAGGTGCGAGTTTCCCGTTGGGCCAGAACGTGTCCCGGAATATATTAATGTAGTAAACCAACATCTGCTCACTGAAGATCCAGTTTACAGTGTCTCTGATTTGCCTGCAGAGGACGAGAGACAAAGATCAGCTCAGTGAGCTTGTCTAGCACGTTTCCATTACGTTCCCCCATTAATGCTTACTTGTTTATCGTCCGTCCAAACGTGACCTGAACTAGTGCAATTAGTGTCTTCCGCACCCACTTAAACACTGCAGAAAGAAAAACACACAAGTAACATCAGAAACCTTCTGACTTAACCTTTTTTCTTTTTTCTTTTTTTTTTGCAAGATACTTTTATTTAGCAAAGGATGCATTAAATCGATCAAAAGTGATAGTTAAGACATTTATAACGATGATATCATGCGTCTTTTTTCATATTTTTGCTCAGATAAAGTAACAGTACTTGCATTAGTGTTTCAATTCAGCATTAAAAGTGTTGTGTTTTTCCTGTGGTGTGACTTTAGAAACCAGACAAGCATCAGTCACACTGTCCTGTGCTCAAAGATGTGTTGAGTTTCACACGCTCACAGTCTGACTGCACACATTGCATCACTGCGGCTGACAGGAAGTCATTTGTTGTACTCACTGCCCCTGAGTTCAAAGATCTCTCCGATCAGCATGAAGCAGGGCTCAGCCAGCGCATCCTTCTTCACGTCCGTCTCATCGCCGTAGTCTGAGAGGTCGCTGTCATCCTCACCTTCATCCTAACACACACACACACACACACACAGTCAGATTCATCACATCCGACCTGACATCTGGGCCAAATCTCTTCTGCTTTTTAGGATCGTCATTATTGGTTTGGTGAGTCCAATCAAATGTGCCTTTGAATTTAGTCTTCAATGGATAATTGAAGTGGATCACACACGTTCTTTATTTTATTTAATATAATTTAATGCACTGCAAAAAATAAATAAATAAAAAGTCTTGGTTTTTTAGGACAAATATCTGAACATTCTTACTGTAAATCAAGATAAATTTACATGAGAAGCAAAATAACAGAAGATTACAAGTCGTGTTTCCTGAAAAACGTATCAAAATCAAGTGACTTTAGACTGAAAACAAAAGCTAAATATCTGCCAATAAAATCACCAAAAACTTAAATATTTAGTTTTAAGATTTTTAAGGTACTTTTTTCTTGGTTGAAGGATAAAATCAATAATTCTTTTGATTTAATTTGTAATTTGCTTCTTAAGTGTATGTATCTTGATTTAAGGATTTTCAGATGCTTGTAATAGAAAATAACACAAAATACTATTTTTTTTATTATTATAATTATTACTATTATTATTATTATTATTTTGCAGTATAAGATTTGTCATTCAAAACATTAAAGTGTTAATATTTTGTCTTGTTTGATTTCCAGAAAAAAAACAAAATAATAATTATTATATATATATATACAAACAATCAATAATTAAATTAAATACTGGAAAACAGGGATTTTTTTATGCTATAAGCAAATAGTTTTTTATCATGTTTTGTTACAGAACATAGATAATGTTGCTACTTTTCTTCTCAAGTAAGTGTTTTTTGCTGAAAAACAGCTAGCACAGCTCAAAACTAATTTCATAGTATTTTCACCCATTATATTTTGAAATTGTATTCATTTTTAATATATTATACAAGCATGTATTCAGCAGATGTGTGTGTGTGAGACAAATGTGTACTTAGAAGTGAGCTAAATCTGACAAAACCTTCCTCATTTGTAAGAACAAGATTTTATTTTAATATTTTCACATGCAAGCCTTCTATGAGGGTGATGGCTCATAATTATCTGTAAAAACCAGTTTATTGTCTATTCACATTAAAGGTGTCATGAGTTGAGAAATCAACTATTACTTGAGCTTTTGATTTATAAGAGATCACTGTGCTAAAAGAATATCCTGTAAGTTTCAGAACTGAAAACCTCCCTGCTACTGAAATAAAAGCTTTTATTGACACCAGACCCAGCGAACACCAGATCCTGGAGTGTGCCTATCTATAATGTGTGTGTGTGTGTGTACCTCCTGGTGTGAGAAGAAGTCTCCCGGAAGTCTCTCCAGGAAGGATGCGAGAGAGAAGGAGGATTTCTTCTGGATGTCGATGACCTTCAGGTGCTCTGGTGACGGACTGAGAAACGCGTACAGCGCCTCACTCTGACACATGCGCTCATCTGTCAACACTTTCTACAGAGGAAAAAAACACGTACAAACTAAAACTTCATCAATCTAAAAATACAGTTCTTCAAATCACAGCACTGAATTAAATGAGAGCAGAAATATACAGAAGCACAGATCCAGATGCTTGGCCAAGCATAGACTCCAGCTGTCCATCGGTGACTGATCAGAGGTCAGAGATGTGACGGAGCAGGTGACTCAAACTCAACTGACACGGTCCAAAGCTTTAGCAAGCATGATAATGATGGAAATCACAAACATTTAAACCTTTAGTTAGGGCTAGATGATGACATATGTCTTAAATATATCATATCATCATGGATATTTAATTATAAGGTGTAAAAAAAAAAATTAAATATCCAATAAAGATGAATGGAAAACAAATCCAATCAATAACAGATATAGTGCTGATAAACTGTATCTCTAAAAGCCATTCTTTAGTTTTTAATACTTAAAAGAAAAAATGTGTGGTATAAATGTCCAAAATTTAATTTAATTTTAATTTAATTTAATTTAATTTAATTTAATTTAATTTAATTTAATTTAATTTAATTTAATTTAATTTATTTTATTTTATTTTATTTTATTTTATTTTAATTGTTGCCATTAGTATAATTTGGCATGATCTTTTGATAATTATTAAGCAATGAAGCAATTTTGTTTTCAAATGTAATAAATATAAAAAATAAATAAATAAATTAATTAAAATAAAAACTTGAGATGAAAATGAGACGATTAAGGTCATTAAGTGTTAAAATATAACATATTTTGGCCTTTTTTATGAAAATGTACATTTTGTTCATTTGTTCATGTTTTTGTATATATATAAAAAAAACTTTATAAAAAAATTCATGACTCAAAAATGTATTACAAATTAGAAAACACACAAGTCAAAGGTTATTTGTTTTCACTGGCGCATTCTTTTGTTTGTGACATCACAAAGGAACATTCATCACATAGAGCTCAGCCAGGTTTAAATTGAGACTCTTTTTTATTGAACCCTATGTAGAGACTATTGAATGCTGATTTTAGTGAGCAGTGCTCAGGTTCAGACCCTGCTGAGGTCTTCAATGAAGCTCTAGAGGAGACACATTCATTATTTCAGAACACAAAGTCTACAGGCTTTTATGCTGACAAATCTGGTTATAATGAGACTAGGAAAGACTCACCTGTAAAAACGTGTTAAGTTGGTTTTTGGATTTGTCAAGGAATTTTTGGTCGATGGATTTGAACGGCAGTTTACTGAGTGAGGGAAGCTGGACTTTCTTGAGTGACGGGAAACACTGCAAAAGATAAACGGTGTATAAAAACCAGGCTGTGGTTTGTGTTCTGTCATGCATAATGTGTATCAGAATTAATAATGTACAGCAGCATGGTGTGTCACTACATTTACTGCCACAGCAACACGACGACAGTTCAGTGGTATCTGAAACATGATAAATCACACATCAGAGGTATGGCATCCTACTGTAAATATCAGCTGTACCTCCGTCAGCTTCCTGTGCAGAGCCTGAAACTCGCAGAGCTTCCTGGAGACCGTCCAGCGGTTGTTCTTACAGTCGTCATCGTCGTCTTCAAGAAGGCTCACGGCTACAAAGTAACACGCCATCTGCTCTCCGTTCTCCTCAGAGGCCTACCAGATACACACAAATGCAACAAATTAAGCCTTTGACTCCAAAACTATGGCAAAATAAAACTATTGATGGGGCTTTTCACAACCAGCTGTGTACGAACACAGAACAGCGACGGTTCATTAAAATACACTGATCACTTTACATTATGAAAATATAAAAACACAGGTGAACCGATTAATCACTGTGGCTTTAAGGATGTCGTGACAAACAAATAAAACGCCAGAGACATCAGGCAAATGATGCTACAATATGTGGCGATATGGCAATATGGCGATCACAGAACTATAACAACTGCAAGTAACAGTGAAGTCAGAATAAGTGAAAACACTGTTACTACAGTATGTCACTGTTAAGTAATTTGTGTTTCTGGTCTAATTCTTGTGGTTGCAGTGAACAGCATGTAAACAGGACTCTACCAAAAGTTGCATCACATCCCCTTCTGGATTTTTTTTTTAAATTCAGCATGGGAAAGTTAGCAGGATTTCCAGGATTACCAGATTTACCATCTCATCTTGGTCATGACTCATGACAGAAAAATTAGATATAACTTTACATAGACAAGTTTAGCAAGTGTTTTTCTATCACACTAGGCTCATGCTAATACTTTATTTTATTTTATTTTATATTATATTACTTTTTACTGATGGACAAGATTTTTTTCTTTTTCCCTTTTCCAAAATATTTGTATTCGGTTAACCGAAGGGTTTTTATCGTTAACTAAACTAAACTAATATATATATTTAACTGAAATATAACTTATTTCAGTTAAAATAAAATAAAATAAAGTCTTGAGACTAGTGTGATAGAAAAACTTGTATGAACAAAAATAAAGTTAGTGCTGAAAGTGCTAAATTAGTGCTGGGCAACAGAATATTTTTTTAATCGTGATTAATTGCATTGTTATACACAAAACTAATAATGTTGTAATATTGTACACTATTTTCATTTAAAAGTACTGCTATATGAGCAAAAGTGCAAAAACATTTGTAACCCTGGACAACAAAACCAGTCTTAAGTCGCTGGGGTATATTTGTAGTAATAGCCAAAATTACACTTTATGGGTCAAAATTATCCACTTTTCTTGTATGCCAAATATCAAAACTACATTTTTGGTTAGTAATATGCATTGCTAAGAATTCATTTGGACAACTTCAAAGGTGATTTTCTCAGTATTTTGACGTTTTTGCACTCTCAGATTCCAGATTTTGGTTCCAGATGTATCTCGGCCAAATATTGTCCGATCCTAATAAACCATACATCAATGGAAAGCTGAATTTTTTCCAAAAATTGACACTTAAGACTTAAGTTTTGTGTTCCGGGGTCACATTTGTTTATGATTTATTTACAATTAATGAATGGAACAGACTACCAGGGAACAGAATTACTGAAGCTTTAACAAAACTTTAAATAAAAATGAAAAATATAAAAATGTAAAATAAAAATCTACAGTAAATTAAATACACTAAAATAACAATGGTTAACTGCCATTATGCTACAGATGTTGTTGCTTGAGCTAAACTTGTATGTGCCCAGAATGTTTTCCTGTACAGTATTCAGGAGTCAGGACTGACCTCTGCGGTGCTGATGACGGCTCTCCAGGTGCCCAGGTTCTCACACCAGCAGTCCGTCCGTGAAATGTGCAGCTGGAGGTCGCTGTGCTCCTTCTCCATGGTGCAGATTTCCTCTTTCAGTAGTGACACAATCTAAAAGAAGGGCATTTTCATAAGTTCCAGCACATCAGAAGGAGAAGGAAGAGGCTGCTCTGAAGAAAAATGGAAATGCTGACTCTGAGAAATCTGCCAGCACAGCAATAAATAGACCATTAGAGAACATGATGAGACCAGTTCTTAAGATTGCATTTATTTGATCAAACACAAAGCAACAACAGTAATAATGTAGAATTTAAAATAACTATTTTCTGTTTGAATATATTTTAAATGCAATGCGTTCCTGTGATCAAAGCTGAATTTTCAGCCTCATTACATTATTCCGGTCTTCAGTGTCACATGATCCTTCAGAAATCACTCTAATATGATGATGATTAACTACTGATTCAAGAAACATTTCTGAACATGTCGAAAACAGTTGTGCTGCCTCATATTTTTGTGGAAACCATAAGACATGAGACATTAAAAAAAAAATATATATAATATAATATATATAATATAATATATATATATATATATATATATATATATATATATATATATATATATATATATATATATATTAATAATATATATATATATATATATATATATATATATATATATATATATATATATATATATATATATATATATATATATAAAAATGTCTTCACTGCCCGTTTTGATTCATTTAATGCATTCTTGCTGAATAAAAGTATAGATTTCTTTAAAAAAAATAATAATAATCTTCCTCACCCCAAACTTTTAAACAGCAGTTTATCTATAAGCAGTGTCTAATACAGGTGCATCTCAATAAATTTCAATGTGGTGGAAAAGTTAGTTTATTTCAGTAATTCAACTCAAATTCTGAAACTTGTGTATTAAATAAATTCAATGCACACAGACTGAAGTAGTTTAAGTCTTTGGTTCTTTTAATTGTGATGATTTTGGCTCACATTTAACAAAAACCCACCAATTCATCTCAACAAATTAGAATATGGTGACATGCCAATCAGCTAATCAACTCAAAACACCTGCAAAGGTTTCCTGAGCCTTCAAATGGTCTCTCAGCTTGTTTCACTAGGCTACACAAGCATAGGAAAGACTGATCTGACAGTTGTCCAGAAGACAATCATTGACACCCTTCTCAGGGAGGTTAAGTCAACAGTTAGTTGACTTAACAGAGTTAACAGAGTTAACAGACATTGCCAAAGAAGCTGGCTGTTCACAGAGTGCTGTATCCAAGCATGTTAACAGAGAGTTGAATGGAAGGAAAAAGTGTGGAAGAAAAAATGCACAACCAAACGAGAGAACTGCAGCCTTATGAGGATTGTCCAGCAAAATCGATTCAAGAGTCTGAGTGAACTTCACAAGGAATGGACTGAGGCTGTGGTCAAAACATCGAGAGACACCACACAAAGACGTGTCAAGGAATTTGCTGAACCACAGACAACGTCAGAGGCATCTTACCTGGACTAAAGAGAAGAAGAACAAGACTGTTGCCCAGTGGTCCAAAGTCCTCTTTTCAGATGAGAGCAAGTTTTGTATTTCATTTGGAAACCAAGGTCCTATAATCTGGAGGAAAGGTGGAAAAGCTCATAGCCCAAGTTGCTTGAAGTCCAGTGTTAAGTTTCCACAGTCTGTGATGATTTGGGGTGCAATGTCATCTGCTGGTGTCGGTCCATTGTGTTTTTTGAAAACCAAAGTCAGTGCACCAGTTTACCATTACATTTTGGAGCACTTCATGCTTCCTTCTGCTGAAAAGCTTTTTGAAGATGCTGATTTCATTTTCCGGCAGGATTTTGCACATGCCCACAATGCCAGAAGCACCAAAAATTGGTTAAATGGCCATGATGTTGGTGTGCTTGACTGGCCAGCAAACTCACCAGACCTGAACCCCAGAGAGAATCATTGGGGTATTGTCAAGAGGAAAATGGGAAACGAGACCAAACAATGCAGATGAGCTGAAGGCCACTGTCAAAGAAACCTGGGCTTCCAGACCACCTCAGCAGTGCCACAAACTGATCACCTCCATGCCACGCCGAATTGAGGCAGTAATTAAAGCAAACAGAGCCCATACCAAGTATTGAGTACATGTACAGTACATGAACATCCAGAAGGCCAACAATTCACTAAAAAAAATTTTTCTTCTTTTTTTTCATCGATGAAGTATTTTAATATGTTGAGAACAAAAGTTGAATTATTGAAATAAATGAACTTTTCCATGACATTCTAATTTATTGAGATGCACCTGTACAGCAGAAAATAAAACTCCTAAAATCAATGCATTCTAATTCAAAAAGAACAAAACCGCAAACAAGTTCAGACATCACTTATCAGTGTTGCTTCATCTACACCAGTAATATGTGGTTTTCAAAAGGAAGTTCACACCAATATTTTCATCATGGCTGGCATGGCCGTTTATATTCAGACCGCAGTGACCGCAGGCTCACACAGTGACAGAACTCAGAAGTCAGTACTACGATTATTTCACATTACTGGGGCTATAATTCTGGATGTACCTTTTTGTCAGGTCGCGGTGCATTCTGGATAGAGCCCAAGGCATGCCGTTTGTACTCCAGTCTCTCGTACAGCTGGTGTAGTTTGGTGGCGGCGTAACTGGCCTGTTTGTTGATGCCTTTGCTGCCCTCATCCAGGGCCACATCCCCTCCTTCCATCACCGGACCCTAAACACACAGAAATGCAAGAGGAGTGTCACAGAAAATGGCGATGGAGTCTTTGGATTCATGTTGTGTTAAACTCACTGCGTCGTCTTTCTCCTCGCTGCTGGACTGTGAGCTGCTCCTTTGCTCGTCTCGTTTAATGAGCCGCTCGTACAGGTCGCTCACCAGGAAGGATGGGTAATAGCGCTCCTTCATGGTCTCGTACACGTCTCCCTGGATCCTGAGGAACACGTCTGTACCCTTGTTCCCCACCAGCGTCTGCTGGATCTCTTTATAAAGAGCCTTCTCCACCGGGATCTCCCTGCTCTCCACAAAGAAGTTCTGGTAGATCTCTCCCACCAGCTGCGGCACTTCATTCTGCACAGAGGAAGAGGAAGAAGCTCAATGAGGGCATTTCTCTGAAATTCAAGATCACAGTTATTTCATTCATTTCTTTAAAGCTGCAGTAGGTAACGTTTGTAAAAATATATTTTTTTACATATTTATTAAACCTGTCATTATGTCCTGACAGTAGAATATGAGACAGATAATCTGTGAACAAATCAAGCTCCTCTGGCTCCTCCCAGTGGTCCTATTGCCATTTGCAGGAATTCATCAGCTCCCGGTAAGAAACAACCAATCAGAGCTGTGGTCCGAAACTTTGTTTGTGTTCAAAATGTAGAAAAATGTATATAATAAGCGAGTACACCATGAATCCATTTTCCAAACCGTGTTTTGAGCTTGTCCTGAATCACTAGGGTGCACCTATAATAAGTGTTTATATTCGGACTATTTTAGATTGCTTCAGGGTACCGCGGCGGAGTAACCCAGTACCTTTGTGATTCTTCATAGACATAAACAGAGAGAAGTAGTTCCGGCTACAATGTTCTTCCACAAGACGCAAGCAGTTCTGTTTATTAACCGCTAGAGCATCAAAAGTTCCCTACCGCAGCGATTGATTAAATAACAAAAATAATAATACAATAAAACTATACATTTAGCATCGATAGCAAAACATTTGACATAAAAATACTGTTTTATGTTTTTTCGTAATTCCTATCATTTTCAATAATGAGTTTTAATAAAATAATTGTTTATATACAGTACTGTGCAAAAGTCTTAGGCCACTGGTTTCATTTTTACCAACAACAAAAAGGTTTTAAACCAGTTATTTCTATCTTTTGAAGAAACAGGAAAAAAAATCCGGAAGAACACTGGTTCTTCACTGGTAATGTCTGAACCAACAAGCAATAAAACATAAGGCTAATCTTAAGCGTTTGGTTTGGTTTCATGATGAACAGATGCTAACTGTTAATAAGATATGACAACAACATTAAACAGATTACTGCAAATCTGCCGTTGCATAGAAATGTACCAAATGTACCCCCTCAAACATTTATCAGCTGACAGCTTCATAAATAGCCTTGTTTTTATTCAATATTCAATACACAGCACCAGGGGTTTTCAGCCTTTCAGGACATGCACGCCCCTCAGATTTGTCCAATTTCAATTTTCTAATTTTGATTGTACTGTAGTATCACAGAACGTCTCGGTTACGTACGTAACCCTCGTTCCCTGATGGAGGGAACGGAGACGTTATGTCGACCGACAAATGGGGTCTCACTTGGGAGGCCAATCATCTCTGATTTTAAGAGAAAACGCCAATGAAATTGGCAAGTGGATTAACACACCTGAGCCACTCCCCGTGCCAGCGGGTATAAATAGGGCGACAGGTGCATCCACTCATTAGGTTTTACGCTGAGGAGCCGAGAACGTGTCCCGGCAACAGCGAATGGTTCAAGGTTGTGGCATGGGGACATAACGTCTCCGTTCCCTCCATCAGGGAACGAGGGTTACGTACGTAACCGAGACGTTCCCTATCTGTCGGTCACTACGAGTTATGTCGACCGACAAATGGGGTCCTATGGAAAACGCCATAACCTGAACCTCGTCACAACCCTGAGGCGCTGCAATTGTTGACAAGCCTTGGCGTGCCACAAAAGCTACGCTTAAGGTCGTAACCTTCCCAAAGCCCCAGCGCAAATTCACTGACCTTGGTACCGAAGGGGCCAAAGGGTGAGTACATCGCTGCTGGAGAAGGCCATGCTGCTGTTCCGCCCACATAAAGTAAATGGAAGGGATTTCAACCTTCAGTGAAAGATTGCTTCAAATCTTCCCTATTTGTTCTTTCAGCTGGCAAGACAATGGGGAAGCGAGCCTTTAGGAAAGGTCGCTACGGAGACCACATCCTACCCGTAGGGAGGTGACATGTGAATATACCGATATGGACTGACCCAGGGGGCAGTACTACATATGGAAAGGGTCTCTGAGGCAGGTCCTACCTTGGAGTAGGGATGGAACGGCTGCCAGAAGAGACTGACAGAGCGATCTGTCAAGGGAAGACACGGGTTTGCCAAGAGGGAAACCTTACCGTGGAAGAATACACATATGGGATTACCCGTAGGGAACCCAGCCATATGGACACCTAGCCCAGTACAGGGGCTGACCGGCTCCGGGCATGCTAACGCCAGTACTGGGCCTGGCGACAGACTGCTCCGCCAAGTCTGACGCCGAGGGTGCTGGAGGATGCTCGACCAGGGTACGCCAACCGGGGAACTCTACTGGGAGAAGAAGGCGCTCACATCCCCGTGTTAGGGGAAATGGCGCAGCAAGCGAGACACCCAGCCAGCCCTTCCCGCCAATTACCTGTTACCCAACACACGGGAGGAAACTGGCTCTACACGGAGGTTGTAAAACCTCGCAAAGGTGTTAGGTGTCGCCCAGCCCGCAGCTCGACAAATGTCTGCCAGAGAGGCGCCGTGCGCCAAAGCATAGGAGGAGGCCACACTCCGTGTGGAGTGGGCCCTCACCCCCAGGGGGCACGGCTCGCCTTGGGAATGGTAAGCCAAGGCGATGGCGTCCACTATCCAGTGGGCCAACCTCTGCTTAGAGACAGCCTTCCCCTTCTGCTGACCTCCAAAGCAGACCAGGAGCTGCTCAGAGCTTCTGAAGCTCTGGGTGCGGTCCACGTATATGCGAAGCGCTCTTACGGGACACAGCAACGACAAGGCTGGATCTGCCTCCTCCAGGGGCAGCGCTTGCAGGTTCACCACCTGGTCTCGGAAGGGAGTGGTGGGAACCTTGGGCACGTATCCAGGCCGGGGTCTCAGGACAACGTGAGAGTAGGCCGGCCCGAACACAAGGCACTCTTCACTTACCGAAAATGCTTGGAGGTCCCCGACCCTCTTGATGGAAGTGAGCGCGATCAGGAGCGCTGTCTTGAGAGACAGGAACTTCAGCTCAACCGAATCCAGCGGCTCAAAGGGACCCCTCTGAAGTCCCGCCAGGGCAATAGAGAGGTCCCAGGAGGGAATCAGGGGTGTCCTAGGAGGACGTAACCTTCTGGCACCCCTCAGGAACCTAACGATCAGGTCATGCCTCCCCAGGGACCGGCCGTCCACTGCATCGTGATGTGCTGCAATGGCAGCCACATACACCTTCAGGGTGGAGGGTGACAGCCCACGCTCCAGCCTACCTTGCAGGAAAGAAAGCACGACTCTGACCGGGCATCTCCGGGGGTCTTCCCGGTGAGAAGAACACCAATTCGTGAACAGGCTCCACTTCAGAGCATAGGCCTGCCTCGTAGAAGGGGCTCTAGCCTGAGTGATAGTGTCTACCACCGCTGGGGGCAGATCACTTAGGTCTGCCGCGTCCCGTCTAGAAGCCACACGTGGAGGTTCCAGAGATCTGGGCGCGGGTGCCAAATGGTGCCAAGCCCCTGAGAGAGAAGGTCTCTCCTCAGGGGGATGCGCCAGGGAGGGGCTGTCACGAGGAGCATGAGTTCCGAAAACCAGGTCCGGGTGGGCCAGTAAGGCGCAACCAACAGGACCTGTTCCTCGTCCTCCCTGACCTTGCACAGTGTCTGTGCGAGCAGGCTCACTGGGGGAACGCATACTTGCGTAAAGCCAGAGGCCAGCTGTGTGCCAGTGCATCTGTGCCCAGGGGGGCCTGGGACAGGGAATAGTACAGCTGGCAGTGGGAGGACTCGTGGGAAGCAAACAGGTCTACCTGGGCTTCCCCGAATCGACTCCAGATCAGCTGGACCGTCTGGGGATGGAGTCGCCATTCCCCGGGGAAAGTGAGCTGTCGTGAGAGCACGCTGGCTGCACGATTGAGCTCCCCCGGGATGTGGACAGCACGCAGCGACTTGAGCCACGTCTGACTCCAGAGGAGGAGATGACGGGCGAGTTGAGACATGCGACGTGATCGTAAACCACCCTGTCGGTTGATGTACGAACAGCCGCAGTGTTGTCCGTGCGGACCAACACGTGCTAGTCCAGCACTAGCGGACGAAACCGTCGCAAAGCTAGATGCACTGCCAGCAACTCCAGGCAGTTGATGTGCCACAGCAGTCGAGGTCCTGTCCAGGACCCTGAAGCTGCCTGCCCGTTGCATGTCGCGCCCCAGCCCGAGTTGGAGGCATCTGTTGTGACAACAACGTGCCGGGACACTTGTTCTAAGGGCACGCCGGCCCGTAGAAAAGCAAGGTCCGACCAAGGACTGAATAGGCGGCGACACATCAGTGTGATGGTGACACGATGTGTACCGCGGCGCCATGCCCATCTCGGGACTCGGGAGTGTAACTAGTGCTGAAGTGGTCTCATATGAAGCAACCCGAGCGGCGGGACTGCGGCTGCGGATGCCATATGCCCCAGGAGCCTCTGAAAGTGTTTCAGCGGTACCACTGTCCTGCCTCTGAAGGAACTCAGGCAGTTCAGCACTGAGTGGGCACGCTCGCTGGTGAGACGTGCCATTATACTCACCGAGTCTAACTCCATACCGAGATAAGAGATTCTCTGCACAGGGGAGAGCTTGCTCTTCTCCCGGTTGACCTGAAGCCCCAACTGACTGAGGTGCCGAAGCACGAAGTCCCTGTGATCGCACAGCTCTTCTCGGGACCGGGCCATAATGAGCCAGTCGTCGAGATAGTTGAGGATCCTGATGCCCACTTCCCAAAGTGGGGCAAGGGCGCCCTCCGCGACCTTCATGAAGACACGGGGGGACAGGGAGAGCCCGAAGGGGAGGACCTTGTACTGCCATGCCTGACCCTCGGAAGCAAAGCGCAGGAACGGTCTGTGACGAGGGAGGATAGAGACATGAAAGTACGCGTCTTTCAGGTCGATCGCTGCAAACCAGTCCTGGGGCTGGACGCATTTGATAACGCGTTTCTGCGTCAACATCCTGAACGGGAGCTTGTGTAGGGCCCGATTCAAGACTCGCAGAACCAGGATAGGTCGAAGGCCACCGCTTTTCTTGGGCACGATGAAGTAAGGGCAGTAAAGCCCCGTCCTCATCTCGGCTGGAGGGACCGGCTTGATTGCATCCCTCGCCAGGAGGACAGCAATCTCCTCGCGCAAGACAGGGGCGTCCTGGACTGCCACCGAAGTCTCGAGCATGCCATTGAACTTGGGGGGGGTCGCCGGGCGAACTGAATCGCATAGCCGAGTCGAACCGTCCGGATGAGCCAGCGTGACGGGTTGGGCAGCGCAAGCCACGCTCCCAGATACCGTACAAGTGGCACCAAAGGGACAGTCGACATACCCGCAGTGGTGCAGCGATGGGGAGTCGTGCCGGAAGGCCCAGAAGGCACTGCGTCCTGGGTCATCGCAACCACACTCCCCGTGTTCCCGGAGGAACTGGCCAGAGACGCGTGGAGAGGCGTTGCGTCTCCGAACCGCGACCTCTTGGCCGCTGGCGAAAGGGGGCGTCGTGGGTGAGAATGAGGAAGCTGTGCGTCGCTCATTGTCAGCCCACAAGCCTTGCAACTCGGAGGAAGGAGAAATTGCTCTTCCAATGAAAATGTGGGTGCCACTGGCCGTTCGACCAGCGGCGGAACAGAACCAGAAGATTCTCCACCCGGCCCTCCTCCGGGGGAGGGAGTGGCGCTCTCTCCGCCATCTCCTGAAGAGCAGTTCTCCGCATCTCCGAGTTGCCCGTGTCAGGGCCGCTTAGTCGACTTCCTCGAGGACTTTGCAGCCGGGAGTGACACGGCGGGCGCCGCTCTCCTGCGCGGGGCTCGACGCGCCGGCCTCGAAGAACTCTCAGCACGGGGCGGAGCTGGTGTGGAGGACGCAGGGGGGCGCCCTCGGCGACGAGCAGGCTGAGGCACTGCCTGCGACGGAATGGTGGCAACCAGAGGATCACGTCGTGGCAAGATGTGCTGTATGGCCTCAGTCTGCTGTTGTTCTGTCAGGAACTACTGGGCACAGCCCCTGACAGCGTCGCCACACAGGACAGCCTGGGACATGGGAGCATCGAGAAAATGCACTTTGTCAATGTCTCTCATACAGACCAGGCTGAACCTGAAACGGCACTACTGGACCACCAGAGTGGACATCGCTTACCCGAGGGACTGCGTTGTGACTTCCGTCACCCAGAAGGGGGAGGTCAGTCGCCATGCGCAGCTCCTGCATCAACCTCGGGTTGGATCTACCCTCGTGCATTTGTTAAAGCCTTGGCTTGTTGGGTTTGCAGGATAGCCATGGCATGCAAAGCAGAGACAGCTTGGCCCGCAGCACTGTAAGCCTTGGTAGCGAGCGCGGCCGACAGCTTACAGGCCTTGGGTGAGGGGCGCGGACTATCCCTCCCAGTGGCGGCGTTTTGCGGACACAAGTGCACCGCAATCGCACTCTCCTGCTGGGGAATGTCAACACACCCCTAGCTGCCTCGCCATCGAGGGTAGTGAGGACGGAGGAACGAAATGAGCTGCTTCCGGCCGTAAAAGGGGCCATCCACGACTACATCACTTCCCCATGCACATCCGGGAAGAAAGGAACCAGAGTAAAACGCGGTTGTGAGTCGCGCTCCACACCGAGAACCAATCAAACAGCCATGAGCACTCAGGGCTGGCGGTGCATTCACCTCCATCCTGATGCTCACAGCTGCCCGGGCAAGCACGGCTGTCGACTCTGGGTCCAATTCGGCAGTGGCGACAACACCCGAGGGGGGCAGCCCCGCCGAATCTTCATCCACAGAGGTCGATAACCCATCCCCCGATGCTGCAATCGACATCTGATCTCCGGCGGCAAACTGAATGACCCGCTGGGACTGCCATAAGACAGCCCAGCAAAATCACCCAGCAGCTGCACAGGACAAACACTGCGGAAGGGGTAAGAGGTCCGTGGGGCGTGGCCCGGCGGAGAAGCTCTCACGGTCACCTTCAAATCTCCCAGAGCACTAGCCGGCGGTCCTCTGCTCGAGACAGAGAAACCAGAACGGGTAGTGACAGAGGGGTCTGCTCCCTTCCCTTTAAGAAAGGGGAGACGCGATCACAGCGTTGCCATGGTCACACACGCAGTGCGTGCATGAACCATCCACGAACGCGCCTTCAGCGTGCTGAATGCCCAGACACGGAAGAGAGCAAACGTGGCCGTTGTCAGAGAACAGGAAACGACCGCATCCAGAAGGACGCGGACGAAACGGCGTCTTGAAAAAGACGCGAATCGTCCGCGATTTGCTCTTTTAGGAAATCTGCTCTCTTAGTTGAAGCGCCCAGGGGAATCGCTGAAAGGGACACCGCTGTTTGCGCCGTACCGCCAACCAGAACAGCTTCCCGACACAGCAGATGAATGGCTTTGTGGAGTATAACGGCTTTCATACAACCACTCGGCTCCGAAGCAAAAATCTAATGAGTGGATGCACCTGTCGCCCTATTTATACCCGCTGGCACGGGGAGTGGCTCAGGTGTGTTAATCCACTTGCCAATTTCATTGGCGTTTTCTCTTAAAATCAGAGATGATTGGCCTCCCAAGTGAGACCCCATTTGTCGGTCGACATAACTCGTAGTGACCGACAGATAGGGAACTCACTTCTCCACCATGAATAAATAGCCATGCAAATTTTAACAGACGTCCCCATGAGAAAGACTTATTGTCTGAATTGGACTAATGCCTCTTTGACTCGTCTGCTGACAGAGCTTCAGCTCAAGGTCTTGGCGTTCTGCTGACCTTGTTGGCGCTCTTGAGCATCTCCACCAGCTCCCAAAAGCTAATCAGAGCCCTCTTATCCACGCGCTCCATGTAGACACGGAAATGCCCGCGGTACACTGCATTTGACATGATCTCCTCAAACTGAAGTATCTGTGAGAGAACAAGAAACAAATGAAGCAGACGGCGTTGTTATTAAAAACACTTCAAAACATGACACTGTAGAGGAAGTGGCATTTAATCTAAAGAAGGCTGGGTAATTTATCACCGACGCCAGCTGAAGAGGATGTTTCAGCTCACCTTTAAAAGGGATTCTACACTCCACATTTTTTCCCTTGTTAGTCAAGGTTTCTCTTCATTTTTGCTATTGTACCATTAAGTGAATGCATTGTAAATGTTGGCTAACCTCCACCCTAGTTGCAAAATTCACACCAAAGTAGCTGAAATCATTCTAATATGCTTATCTGCTGCTCAACAAACATTTCTTATTATTATCAGTTGTGCTGCTTCATATTTTTGTTGTTTTTTTAGATACTTTGATGAATAGAAAGCAAAAAAAATAGCATTTAATAGCAATTAATAAATGTCTTCACTCACTTATTTAGTTTAATTGTTTTAGTTAAAGTTGTAGTATTTTTTGTATACGTTAAAAATATGTCTATATAGTTTTTGGTTTATTTTAGTACATAGTTAAATAGAAAAATAATATAATATATCTAGCAAGTTAACATTTCCAGAAGAATGTTAAGAAACACAAACTCACAGTATGTTCAGAGGAAGAGTTTGCATCCTGAGCGGCTGAGATGGAGATGCGCTCCACGTTTACATATGATGACAACACAATACGCGTCAGACTTTATTTGCGTTCCCAAATGAAACCCAAACAAACAGCACATGCAATAAAAGACTGAATAATATAATGCTAGCACTATCAAAGGTTTTACCACAAACACAACTTTATTATAATATCACGAGACTGCTTTTCACTTGAAGAAGTAATATCAGCTCAAGGGTTTTCCAGGACCTTGCACGAACCCTGTCTGAGTCCACACTTTCGTGACATAAATTTTTGAAGGTATTTTTGGTGCAAAACAACTGAGCGTCTGTGACAGTGGAATTTGTAGTTGTAAAAAATAGCTACACGTGTGTACCAGTAAATTTAAAGTCACAGACAAAAGTTGCAAACTTGCAGATTTTTTTTCTCTTTCACAAACATAAACACAATAGCTATACCTTCTCAGATCCTTCACTGCAGGTGCATGAATGATATTCTACAAATCACAAATCAAGAAACTCGTGCTCTAACATGCTTTGCTACTATTGCTGCAGTGAATATGGTGCAAAACACATTCACACACCTGCATAAAAAAAGTGAAAGTGAAAGTGAAAGTGACGTGACATAAGCCAAGTATGGTGACCCACTAGATGCCCACTAGCTCTTCTGATTGGACAAAACTCTCTGATCTCTGATCAGTGGCCACCGTTTCCTCTGCAGATGCACAAATCACTTTTGCACCATTTGTCACACATATATATAGTGTGAAAGGGAGAGCACGCAAAACTTTTCATTTGCACGTGAAAAGCATCTTTGAGACTCATAGCAGCAGATTCACGCAGTTGTCGTTATTCACTTGTGTTTGTGCTAGAAAGAGCATCCAATGAAATAATATATATATATATATATGTAAGAAAACATTCTACAAGTGTGCAAATCTCATTGCAAGAATTCATGAATTCATGTAATAATGATTTGTGATTCGTAGAATAGGATTGGTGCACCTGCAGTGAAGGATTCAAGAAGGTGTAACTATTGTGTTGTGTTTGTGGAAGAGGAAAGAAAAGTGCAGAAGTGTGGATCGAGGGTGCATGGAGGCCACAATGGAAGCACTCGCGATCACCCTTATGAAAGCTAAAATAATTTTGAAAAATGGGACACCCTAAGGCCTCGTGGACTTAACGAACACGTGCATGTGCCGGCCATTGTAAGTCCACAAGTCTGCATGCGCACATGAGTTTTCCATTTAGGACAGGGCCAAAAGTGCCCATCACTAATATGAGTCAGAACAGAGATCGCAGAACAGAAAACACAGACAGACAGTGCTGGAAGCAGCAAATGCTTATCATATCGCATTATTCAGTGCAAAACTAATAGAAAATATTATTCTGTATAAAGAAATATGAAGTATATAAATATATAAATATATCTCCAAGTATGTACACATTTGGACTATAAGCCCTTATAGTACTGTAATAAACACACTCGCATGGTCATATGCAATGACGTTTGATATGGCGTTTCTGTGACTGTAATTTCTTCCTGTACCCTTTGGCCCTGTGGACCGTCCCCTTCATCCTGGGCTCCGTTCTCCTGCTGCTCATAGTTCGGACCCCCGAGGAGCCGGATACGCTTCTCACACTGCTTCTTTGCCACTGTGAGCTGGTTAATGTAACGCTTCATGTTTCTGGCACGTAACAGGTCAGCCTTCAGCGCGGCGGCCTCTTTCCCTTTACTGTCTGCAGAGAGAGAGAGAGAGAGAGAGAGAGAGAGAGAGAGAGAGAGAGAGAGAGAGAGAATTCAGAAGCTGTATTAGATACCTGAGAGAAACCAGCTCTGATGTCAGGAGATGATATGATGTACATGACTCACAATGTGTACCAGGATAATTTTCTTCTGCTTCATCTGTGTCACCATCACACAGAGATCAAAATAGATCAAGCATGTACACAAACGAACTGAAATGAGCTGTGACACACTGTTGAACTTGTTTAAATATGCACTCTTTGTTGAGACCAAACTTATTCAAAACTCATACCTGCTTTCAAAGGTTAAAAACTTGAATGAAAAAACATTATAATAATAAAAAAAGTAAAGCTAAATACTTTCATGCTTAAAGTAAAACAAAATAATAATAATAATAATAATAATAAATGTTTTCCCTCAGTAAACAATGAAAAATTCCATTAAAGTGTAAGAAAAACTAATTAAAAATAAATATAAAATAAAAATGATATTACAAACACCTAAATATAAGAAAACTAGGAATTACACTTTAAAAAGCTGCAAACAATTACCAGATAATTAATTAAAAAGACACATTTAAAATAAAATAGTTGTATTTAAAATAACTCAATTATAAATGTTAAAAATTACATTAAAAAAAAACTTTTCTAAAAATTGTCAAAAACTTGCTTTTTATTATTAATTTCAATGTAAAAAAAAAAAAAAACATCTGGACACAAACAATGAAGAAAATAAAATGTTAGATAAAATTTTCCAAACTTTCTCAAATTTTTAAAACTGGGTTGCAAAAACTTGCAAACCCCATTTGCCGAATGCTTTTCATGATCCGAATACCAATGAACATAAAAATATATAATTGGACAGTTCATAACATGAGATGCAAACAATGCTCTTTCCAGTTCCTGAATTTTCGAGGCAAACAATCTAAAATACACATTTATTTTACAGTTTTACAATAATACATTAATTTAGTACTAAAAATAATGTACAATACAAATACCACCACTAGTAATTGCCTAATAAATACATGCAGTTTATTAGTACTATTAGGTACTTTTTTATAAGTAGGCATCAGTTGTTGCCTATCCATGGACTTGCTGTGTGTTGTTTGAATGGAAAGAGCCACTTGTGGCATTCACAGAGCACAGAATGAGTCTGGAAATATGAGCAATCACCTCCAAGCAGCGTCCATCTCACAGCACGCTCTGTCTGCTGCTGGAAGCCAGGGAGGAGGGGACAGACTTTACACAAGCGTTCCCTGCTCTCCTTCCTTTAATAGCCACAGTCATTGTGCCGAACCAGCGGGAAGATTTATAGATTTGCCCATTACAGTGCAGCAGGAGACGGAAAACATGACGACAAATAAACAGCCCCTTTCCTGACTCTCTGCAAGAACTAACATAACATAAATGCTTCCCACCGTGTGAATAAAATGAGCTTTAATTAATCCAGCACTGAAATGAAGGCATGATTAATTAACCTTAACTCCAATCAAAAATGTTCAGCAGTAAGCTTGGTCATTTAGTCAAAGAAAGCCTCCTCACACATAACTAGAGTTTATAAGCTGCATATGCTGTATTTGTGAAGATGAAAACATATTAAATGTCTAAACTCTTTACTCTCTAAGATCTTTATAATATTTTCCTTAGTAAATGCAATGGAACATTCCATAAAATTGTAATACACTGGGGCTTGACTGCTGGCACATTTTTTACTCTTAGACCGTCCATCACAAAGCTCTTCAGACCATTAGACTCCAGTAAAGGATATTACAAAAAGAGAAAAAAAGCAGCAACTTTGTATTCCTAAATAATGAGAGATGTGATTGACCCATGTGTTTGAAGGCCATCCTACCTTTCTGTCTCTTCAGCTGTGGGATACTGCTTATGGTGGTCGCCTGAATGATCTCCACAACTATCTGATACCTGAAGAAATACAAAATGACAGTAGAGTGATGAAATTAATTAAATGGACATACACAGGATATTACACTTTCTTAAAGGACAATACTTAATACAATATACAATATTTAATATAAGTCTCAGGTGACCCCAGAATGTGCCTGTAATGTTTCAGCTCAAAATAGCCCACAGATCATTTATTACATCCTTTTGAAAATGCCTGTTTTTTGAGTGGACGCAGAAACACGCTGTTTGACGTGCCTGTTTCTTTAAATGCAAATAAGCTTCTGCTCCCCGCTCCCTTTTCCAGAATAGAGCTGCACCATTCCAGCTCAGACGTGTTAAAAACATCTGTTTTAGTTGTGATTATCCTGTTTATCGCACTGAAATCATACATTTTAAACCATATGAGTTTAAACTTCAGATCTAGGGTAGAGCTGAAGATCTTTGCCCGAACCCGATGGGACCCGTCGGGCTTAATTTCTATCGTCTTACGCGGGTTCGGGCCAGGGTCGGGCTTGCGCTCCGGTTTGCAAGGTAAACGAGCGGTCATGTGATGCGTTTCGATTAGCGCGAGAAAGATGCGAAAATGAATGCTGAGCAGGTGTTACGGAGGCTTGCCTCTGGTGATTACGTTTTGGTTGCACCAGCAACTAAAGCAAACTCTGAGGTGTGGAAAAGTTTTGACCGTGTTTATAATGAGAATAATGAGTGAATAATGACGCACCATCAGTGAGCGCAGGAACGCGACAGTTGATTCAATCATTTTCCTCCACAAAAACATGTAGACCTAGCCTAATCTCTGTGAGTAAAGGTTTTTCAAATGATAACTAAATATTCATTGAGTCTTAAATGCATAATGTTGACAGAGTATTTACGCTAATGTTGGCATTATTCTTAGATTAAATAAAGCAAATCCGGCGGAGCCTTTATCTTAGTTTCGTTATTGCCAAATACCTATCTTAATTTAAAATTTATCTTAATCTTTTTTTTTTTTAAATGACTCGTTTTTATTGGTGCGTTGGTCTATTTATAGGTTAAATGAGCCTATGTCTAGAATGCTGAGATGTCGGGCTGTAAACGGGTTCGGGCTTTAAAAAAAACTGTCAATCAAAATGTACTTGTCGGGCTCGGGGCCCGAAACCTGTCGGGCTCGGGTCCTGTCGGGTCCTGCATAACTTTTAAGGCCCGATTACAGCTTTAATCTAGGGATTTCTGAGTGCACACATCTGAAGCACACGGACAGAAAACAGCTGTCACTGCATATGAGTACTAAACCAAGTTCTCATTCACACACAAGTTTACTTACAGAAACTAACAGATTAAGGGGCGGTAATATTATAATGAGATACTTTGCCACGTCACCAAGGAAGCAAAATCTGACGCACTTGTTTTCTCAGACGCTTGCAGAAAAAGGCTTACAAAAAACAAAGTTACTGGGTTAATCTTTTTCAAGTTTTCTTGGTTGGTAGGTGCACCAGGTACCCGTTTATAGCACTTAAAACCTGGAAAAATCAGATTTTCATGATGTGTCACTTTTAAGAAAATCTGAGTGGGGTTTAAACATGCAATACAACACAATTTAAAAAAGCACCGCAAATGGTTGAGCATGTTGCTAGAACTTCAAGCATGTTACCAGTGTTGGGTAAGCAAAAAAATATTATTATTATTAATAATTACGCATCAGTGTTGTATTTAAAATACTTTATTAATTACTCTGTCTGAAAAGTAATTTATTATTTAAGTAATTTAACTAATAACTTTTTAAAATCACTATAAACCTGAACTGTATAGACAGTAGAAACACACAAGGTCAATAGAGTCAAACATGAAATAGTTTAAAGCCAACATTTTAGCTTTATCAAAACATACTCGAATACTTATCATTTTGGTAAAAAATTTACCCTTTAGGATAATTCCTTTAAAAAAAAAAAAAAAAAACATTTAAAAATACCACGCTTTACACTTTAAATTTTTCAAAACTAGGAGCACCATATTTTAAACATACTGTATGCGGTCATGTTGTTCAACAAAATAAATACATTTCTAAAGAACTCCTTTGCAACATATTTGAAAAAAAAAAAAAAAAAAAAAACTACTCTGCAAAATCCAGGCTGTAAACGTTACATTTTTCAAAAGTAAGAGCACCATATTTTATAAATTCTGTATGCTGTTATGTTTTTCAACAATTTTGTGTTTTTCAATCCAGTGTGATGTCATTCCAAGAAAACTTTTGTTATGGCTCGTCCAAATGTCGGCAGTCATAAAAATATATATTTCAAACTCTCGAATGTCTTCTTAAGCTCAATTTCCATATATGTGTAACACTTATCCAAGTAAGACGTAAATATTTTTCAATCAGCCAGGGCTTCCTTTTTACCACACACACAGGTATTTTGTTTAATATGCGCCTAAAAGACAGCGATTTTACACGTAGCAGTAGCACCTCTTCCACAATGTAGCCTGCAATAATTTTTATTAGCTCACCTTTGGAAACTTTCTGCACTGCCGATGTAAAATCAAGCCTTGCCTGCTTAGCAGGGTTTGCTGCAGTGTTATCTGTCGATGAACATGGATCACTTAGAAGTTTTTGTCGATACTACCTTGTCAAGTGCTTCAGTAGATTACTTCTGGAATTGACAGCGTCTGATAGTTTTTTCTCACCAGGACATAGCTTACATTTTATAGTAATACTGTAAAATGTCTACCAGTGTTAAAAAAGTTACAAGCCTCCCGGTTTTCATCCAAAAATATCTTAAATTTTGTTCCAAAGATGAACAAAGCTTTTATGGGTTCAGAACAACATAGGGGTGAGTGATTAATGACAACATTTTTATTTTGGGGTGGAGTATCCCTTCAACGATAAGTGTGAGCAATAGTGAAGTTTGACTAGAAAATTAAAACTGCTATTTGTTTCTTTTACTTTCAAATGATGGCTCCATAAAACAGTTTTTGTAGACTTAACTTAAATTCACAATAAAATACAGTATTTCATTAACTGCTGTAATGTTAATAAACTAACAAATTGAAGTACTAATATCTGTTTTGAACCACCATTGATAACCACCAAAAGCTGGTTGTGATGAGAAAGTCACATAATGAGCCAAAGCTCATCACAAACAGCTTTTCTACAAGCTGAGGAGGGCAATACTTATATACAGAAGGTGCACAACGTGTCATTCACACAAACACTAATCCCTATCATGGTGACAAACATGATACTGAAATAATGTCATAAACATTAATTTAACAACATTAGATGTAAGATTAAACCCTAATGTACACAACTGATAAGCAAAAACTAAGAAGACATGGTATTTCAACTACAAAAAAACAAAATATGAAGTGTCATGCAGGGAATTCTGGGAGTGTCAATTAAACAAATTTCACTGTGAATTATACTATTACTTTATTTCTTTTTCACTTCCAAAAAACCTTATTTTTAACAGTATTTTATAGTAAAATTACATTAAATATAATTACATTTATTCGCCAAACATAGTATGGAAACTTACTGTCAACTACTTTGGTTTTTACAGTAGCATTACAGTCTTTTACTGCTAAAATCACAATACTTTTTTACAGTGTAAAACTTTTGATTTTAATAATCAAATGTTATAAATAAACATCAAATAATATTAATAAATGTTTTAGTATTTTTATTGTAAGTTCATGTTTACATGTTTATGTGAACAAATGCCATCATATCATAAAATGTTACCTAAAGGTTTGTTCACATACTAAAAATACAAACATTTTAAATTAAAGCTATGTAGAAATATATATAAAAAAACTAATAAACACTATAATAGTAATTAACTAAGTAATTTAACAAATGCAGTCTTGTTAAAAGCTTTTAAGATCGAGTAAGTTTGAGTCAATGCAAACTGATTAACTAAACAGTCTGTTACATTATCTCAATTTAGTTTGTGCCCATACTGTGCACTTTAAACAAAGAAAGCTTTTACCAAAGTAAACTGATTAACTAAATATCAAGTCTGCGTAAACAATGTTTGTTAAAAATGATCCTTCAAATGTTGACCTAGAGGCAAGGACATTTTCCTTTCAATTATAAAATCACTTCCACTAACACGTCTCGGCCATTGAATAATGAAAGAAGTAAGATTTATAGGATACTAATGTTTAATTGAGAAATTCCTCTGAGGAACAATATTCACTCAAAATTAATGAACTGGATCCTATCCATAGTAAGAAATACCGAACATTTATTACACACTTTCTGCTCTCACAGCGCCTGGTGAGAAAGGATCAGAATGAGAGAACGACTGCATGAAATTGCTTCACAAAAGTCAAATACAAGGAATTTGAGAACATTGTCACAAGTAGCTGGTGCCAAATGAGAGTATTATAAGACGATATCGAGGATGACCTTCAAAAATGACGTCACAACATGAGACCGTTTGTCATATTTATGGAAAATTGGGCAAATGTCATGCTGCCTTCGATTAATGTCTGAATTTATGATATGAACACAATGTCTTAATTATAAGTGTAAATCTCTGGATTGAGTCAATTAAATAATCACAGTGAAAGCAAATTGAGTTGAGATAAATATGCACAGATCAAGCACAGTGGGTAGATTTTGATGTGAGAGGACAACAGGAGATGGACTCTTTGACTGAAGGAAGTGTTATTATGGATTATGAACGGTTTATAATGTTTTTAATCAGCTGTTCGGACTATAAATTAGTTCTAATGGGGAAAGAAACTATATCTTAGAGGGCCTGAGGGTGAGAACATTTTCAGCACATTTTTATTATAGATAAACTGTTCCTTTAATAGTACAATTTAGTTTGTATGTATTTTGTGGTCTTATTAAAAGCCAGTTTATCTGGAAGCAGACTTGCAGAGGGAATTAAATGTCCCATCAATCCCAGTAAAAGCATGAGGATCATGAAATACACATATAAAAGATCAAATACAACCCTGAAGCAGATCATTTTTCTGCTCATTTAGATGTACTAGGACAAAAAAAAGTTTTGCTAAGACTTGAAAAGAGAACAAAAAGACTGCCCAGGTGATCTGATAATTTTAGCAAAATAACTTTATATTACAATTTCGACTTGCAAACACTAAAACATGAACTTTCCAGGAGGATTTGAAGGCAGTGTCACATTTACCCATCCTATTGACGGCTTTACACTAATTTAATTTCCATAAAGCTCCTTTCAGAGCTCGAATCTTTAAGCTTTCTTTCACTGCTTCTTCAAAACACAACACAACTCTGGTGAGGTCAGAAACCTGTGTGATTAATTGTGTCACCTAGCAACAATCTCATTATCTGACTTCAGGTGTGCAATTAGATGGTCAAATTATAGATGCTGAATTTCCTCAACACAACAAACGTCCTTCTCCTTTCAGCTTTTAGACAAAGACTGTGTATCTAATATTATACAAATATAAAACAAAGCATCCTCGTTACATAGGTAAATAATGACTATTTAAAGAGCCAGTAAGATGAAAATTCTAAGCTTCCTATCACTGTTTATAAGTCCTGTACATTAGGTTTAAATCCATCCAAGGTTAAAAAACATTGTCATTTTGTCAAAATATCATTTTAAAATTACCTCAGTTCTCAGAGATCCCCAAACGGTTCGTGCGAAGCTGTTCAAAAGACTCCTTAAACCCCACCTTTCGGTAGCATACTGTGTTCTGATTGGTCAACTAATATAGTCAGTTTGGATTGGTTGTTCTGCACACACCTCCACGATAAACAATGCGTTAGCATCTGAATTATGTCTTATTCCTCTCACCGCGAAGCAAACAGTAAAATAAAAAACTTGAACAGTCTCGCTGCTTTTTCCTCTGTGTGGGCGTATTCAAGCCGTGTGCTTCAGTTTGAATCTGAATAGCGCGTTCAGCGCGGGGGCGTGGTCACGAAGGGAGACATGAAAAACAGACATCGCGTTGTTTTCATATGGATTACTTTATCACAGAATATCTGTATCGGCAGCACTTGTTTAGTTTTAAAGTAGACATATCAAGCTTTCTATAGAGATCTCTCTCATGTCTCTTCGTTGAGTATTCACGGAGTTACACTTCATTTTAATAACGTGTTTGTACATGACGATCAGCGCAGACAGGCTGCAGACAGCACACATACTGATAAGACGTTCGGGAGAAAACAGACACACAACTTCATAATCATACTTCGTGTTGTGATTCGGAGATGCTTGTTGGTCTAAATAAAGTTGGTAATGAACCCTCTTTTATGGCCAAATGCTTTGAAAATCCCGCTGTACTCACCGAGATTAGAAAAGCAGTCATCAGTGAAATGTTGTGAACACAACAAAAGGGATTTGTTGTACTGCTCTGGTATTGTGGTGAAAATGAATTTTAGCCATTGGTTCTTCTGATCTTCACTCTTTGGCAGTGAAAATAAAACAAACTTGCCTTAACAATTAAAAACACACTGTCTCCTCGACATGATGCTATCACACCAACCAGAGCGTCTGTGTGGGGGGGGTGGGGCAGGTCAGAGTTTTGTTTCTCCCAAGACGGTAGGCGGAGATTATTATGCAAAGTGTTCCTAGTGACGTACATAGAGATGGGCAAAAGATTTGAAATCTATAACGACTCGTTTCAGTGATTCAGAGTCGACTCCTTACTTTAGAAGCCAATAACTTTATAAATCGTGTACTTTTTGGTTTAATTACTTTGCACATTGTTTACACGGATGGACAGCTACATCATACACTGTAATACAGGTAATTTTTGATTTCCCATCTGTGTGGCTCTTTAATGTTTATTGTGCTATTTAATATTTTTCTAAACAAATAAAAAATCCAGCAGCTTTTTAAATAATAGTAAAATAAATAAATAAATAATAATCAGAAAAAATAATGTAAATGAAATCTAATTTATAAAAATATTAACTAAACATTATTTATATTTTGTAATTATATATATATATATATATATATATATATATATATATATATATATATATATATATATATATATATATATATATACACATACATACAAGATGGCTTTTTCCTCCAAGCCCTATTTCCTATGGAAGTTTCAAAGACTTATCTTACCTCTAAAAATCACAGGCTTCTCTACAGCCTTCGAAAAGCAGTAGCCTTTGCAATAACTACTCAAAAGCACTACAACTAAACCCTGACACATTGGAAAGGTCTATCTTTATAATGTCTGTCAAGAAAACACACTATAAACACAATGCTTTTATTTCAGAAAGCCAGAGTCTGTCTGTTCCTGCCTGTCGCCCTCGATCCATCTCCATCCTTTACTCCTGGGGATCAATATGGCTGAGGAGTTTCTCTGAGCCTTTAAATGTCACTGTTTCATGACTCACGGATAAATTATACAGAGCTGAACTCTGGCGGAACAAACCTTAAATAACAAATGTCCCCTCCGATACGAGCTGATGGCACATGCTGACAAGCAACGATAAATGACAGTGCCGACTTCCTGTTCACCTATTTAAGTGATTTGTCTGAATGAAAGAACTGAAATTGCTGAAACAGAACTAATTTTATGCGTAAATAAATTGGTTTGGATGTGGTGGAATGGCTGAAATCCGGACAGATTAAGTGAGTCAGATAACACAATATTAATCAATAACCTATTAAATCACGGTCAAAAAAGATTAGCGCAGAGCCAGACTAGGATTACAGACAATTTCTCATACTGTTGAATGGCTTACAATTGACTTTTTTTGGTTTACTTGTTTGTTTGTTTTTTTTGTTTTTTTTTAAGTAGCATATAGTACGAAGTGTGCGGGGTTCGTTCAACTCTAGAACTCCATGATTTCACGATGCAGAAAATGTGGACAGAAATATGCAAAATGCAGTCATAAAGATGGAATTTACTGTGCAATTTTTCACCCATGTTTTAATTTAATCTGTAAACCTCTGTGGTTCACTTTCTTTGCCAAACTAAATGAAATAAATTGTTAAGATTTATGTGTAAAATGTTTATTGTTAAAGCTGTAATTAACTAAAACACTAAAAATAATATTTTTATTGCCTGAAATAAAATAAACATTCAAACGCATTTAATTTTTTACTTTCAGCTAGGAGCAATGTCACTTCAATTAAGTTTTACTTCACGTGCTACAACAACTAAAAATAGGAATGAATAAACTCTACATAGACATACATACATATATATACCGTATTTTTCGGACTATAAGTCGAGTATAAGTCGCATCAGTCCAAAAATACGTCATGATGAGGAAAAAAACATATATAAGTTGCACTGGACTATAAGTCGCATTTATTTAGAACCAAGAGAAAACATTACCGTCTACAGCCGCGAGAGGGCGCTGTATGTCTTGAGTGCCCTCCCGCGGCTGTAGACGGTAATGTTTTCTCTTGGTTCATGTCTCTTAGTTAATTTCTCTCGGTTCATGTCAAATTAATTTTGATAAATAAGTCGCACCTGACTATAAGTCGCAGGACCAGCCAAACTATGAAAAAAAGTATGACTCATAGTCCAGAAAATACGTCATATATATATAAAAATTGCTGGTATTTTCTGTCTACCTTTCGCAAGGCATACTGCAATTTCGGAATCTTTATTTTCTTTTTCTGCTTGTTTATGAGTTCTGTTACATCTATATTTTTTAATTGTTTAATTATTTTAAAAGTAATAATGTACATATTTGGTTAAAATTGATTCCCTATTTTCATTTTCAAATCTTTTTTTGGTTGGTCCGATCGATTGTGAAATTGATTTTTCGATCTAAAAGTGACAGCCCGAATACATACATATATATACATACATACACACATCCACACACATATATATATATAATTTTCAAAATAACAAGACAAAAATGTGCAACAAAATTAACAAAACTTTAACTTAAATTAAAACAAAAAAAACGGACTCAAATATTATTAAAAAACAATATAATGGTATATCAATTGTACTAAAATGCATTTTTGATCAAAAAAATAAGAAAACAAAAGTATAAAAATCATAAAATACAGAAAAAAAGTAGGGCACTATTCTTAAAATTCTAATAACTAAAAAATTTTTTGTGAATTCAGATGAATAGACATCCTTTTTGATTTATTTAAAATTTATTTATACCGTTAAAATGGAAATCATGGAATTTGGGGAAAAAACATGATTTCAATGGGACCTAAAAATCCAGAACTCACTGCTAAATGAATGCAAAATGACAGTAAATATGGCACTGATGTGGCGCTGTGTGTTTGGTACCTGAGCTGTTTGAGGAACTGTATGTCAGAGCTGCTGCTGATGAGTTTGATGAACTCCTCGTAGGACGGTGCGTACGTGTACGCTTTCTTATGATGCTCGTTCACCTGCTCTCGATGCTCTAACTGAGCTAGCAGCATGCGGTTAATGTAGTCCGGATCACTCAACACGTCCACCAACGGCTTTAGCACTACAAAGAGAGAGAGATAGAGAGAACAAGTTAATAGCTTTGTGCCAAACACAGTGATCTCACAAACCTCAACATGCACAATTATATTGCCTTCCACGCTTCATAAACGACAAGCTACTCATAACTGAACTACAGTCAAACAACTAAAAAATAAATAATTTAAATAAACTTCATTAAAATGTATATAACTGAGAAAAAACACAATACATCTAAATGTATCACTTAAAAAAAGAAAAAAATGATCATATTAAAATAAATCAATTTTCAAAACATTTCAATTAAAATTTCAAAGAATAAAAGATTAAAAAAGAAAATCTTTTTAAACAAATGAAAATGCAGTCATCTGCACATATGCTCAAATGAACTGATGAATCATTCGAATCAGATCATTTGCACTGTACTATGAACAAATGATTCATTAATAATCATCCTTCCCAAATCTATATATGAGAGCATGCATTTGATTATGTAAAACAAATATCTTCATTTGTTTGACAAATGCAAAAGATCTCAATAAGGGTGACAGCATTACAGGAACATACATATTTAAATAAATAAATACATTTAACTGCAATTTTTATAACCAAGGAAAACACAGAGTGCATCTAAAACTTATTATAGTTATTATATCACAATTAATTAAATGTTTTACACACAATAAAAAAAAAAAAGATTCAGAAGGAAATGAAGAAGAAAATTCGAATCACTCATTCAATCATTTGAATCCATTCATTTGCCCTGCATGACTGTACGAACAAATCAATTCGGAGTCAAATTCTCCCATGCATTTCACTGGAGGTGTGCTATTGATGTCAGTTATGGAGATTCTTCCAATGCAGTCTTTTATCAGAGTATCCTTTTAGTTCAAATGCTGCCTTAGAGAGTAGCTGCTTATGAACACTGCAAAACAGCAGCTCATTAAACTGCAAATAATGTTTAGTCAATCTCTGCTCCGTCACTCATTATGATGAGATCTCTACACCTCCTCAGGAGCTTGTTGATGTAGCACTAATGAGGAACGCAGAGTCGCAGCAGACAGGGCACACGGCAGTGCCTCATTACTGCCAGACAGAGCTGCTGGATGACGTCAAAAAAGAAAAAAAAACAGTGGCACCCTGCCAGTCTGAGACAACAGATGCAAACACTTCCTCAGTATAACCTCAGAACAAAGAAAAATGGGTTAGAAGTTAATCTAGCAGCTGCATCCTAAAGCTATAGGGCATCTTTAATCTTATTAAGTGCCCTTATTTAGTAAAGCTCTATTATATTCTCTCGGCATTCAAGGTATACATTTTATCAGTTCATTCGCTCCCTTGGAATTAAACCCATAACCTACTGCCATGCTCTAGTATTGCTCCAAGCAGGAAGTTGGGAATTCCCAATTTTCCCAGTTGATCTGGATGAAAAGCAGCATTGAGACATGGAACACTGCTCAGAACTGGGAAAACATTAAACATAGACCTTGAAAAGTTCACCAGAAGATTTGCTGGCAATTTACTCACTCTCAAGATGTAGATGAGTGGGTTTCTTCATCAGAACAGATTTGGAGAAATGCAGCATTACATCACTTGTTCACAAATGGATCCTCTGCAGTGAATGGGTGCCGTCAGAAGGAGTCCAAACAGCTGATAAAAACATCACAATAATCCACACGACTCCACTCCATCAATTCTGTTAACTTGTGAAGAAAAAAGTTGCATGTTTGTATGTTACAAATCCATCAATAGGGCGTTACATTTTTAACTGTCACTTTCAGCCATAAAATACAAGCCCAGAATCCATGATAATGTGTCCTGCAGTGAAAAAGTTCATCCTCTGTTGTCTTCTCACATCCAAATGCACTGACATATTTGTTTAGAAATGTTTTAAACTGGTTTTCACTTGTAAACGGTGCTTACAAGTGTGCATATCTGTGCATATTTCACTCCTGATTCATATGAAACAACTTTTTCACTGGAGAAAGCAAGATTATGGCCAGAAGACAACAGTGTGAAGTTAAAAACGTCTTGGTGGATTTGTTTCACAAGTTGTTCATTGATGGACTGGAGTCATGTGGATTGCTTGTGGATTATTGTGGTGTTTTTATCAGCTGATTGGATTCATTCTGACGGCACCCATTCACCGCAGAGGATCCATTGGCGAGTAATTGATATAATGCTGCATTTCCCCAAATCTCTTTTAATGCAGAAACATACTCATCTACATCATGGAAGGCCTGAAGGTCAGTACATTTTCAGCAGATTTACATTTTTGGGTTATTTATTCCTATAGGCACCAAATTTCTGGAATAGGAAATTACTTATTCATCATGCATTAAAATAAAAAATCTAATTCTCGAGTAAGAAAGTGTCAGTGAATGAAGGCTTTGTTCTGTGGGAGGGGGATTTATCAGTGTGTAGAACATGAGCACCAAATCTCTGCATCTCACTGTGGTTCATGAAAGCAAATTATTTCTACTTATCGAAGTCTTGTGCTGCTTTCAGACGTATTAAAGAAAGATCTTCTTCATTAAACCACATTACAGGAAAGTTATGACAAATCACGACACTGTCTGTTTCTTACTACTATGTTGGAGCTTCACAGACAGACAGATCAAAAACCTTAAGGACAGAACAATCCCACACAGTGTATACCCGGGTCAGTGAGAGTCACCTTTAGTAGCGACCACCTCCACCAGTAAGAGGCGCAGACTGTGTGAACGAGCGTCCCGTGCGGGTAGCAGACGCAGCACGAGCAGACGGGCGCAGCAGCGCAGGAAACGCAGCTCCTCATCGGGACTGCGCAGACACGGATGCAACGGAAACGGCCGTGGTACTTCCTCCAGCCTGGAGAGACAGAGAGGCATGCCATGAAACAAACTGAAAACTGAGATTATAAGAGACAGAAATTAATATATATTATATTAACACTATTTTTGTTTTCTTTTTCTTATTTGGCAATAAAGTGTTTTGAAAAAGTAAAATTGCATTAGATATTTATAAAATAACAAATTAATATCTTGTTTTATTTTTAAAACTAATTATATTTTTCTAATTTCTTCCTTGACAATATGCAAAGCAAGCAATCATGCCAATAAAGCCATTTGAAAAAATTTAACCGATATTATTAAAATAAAAATGTTTTTAATTTTATATTATATAATTTAATTTTACTATTTTTCTTTTCTTCCTTGGCAATACACAAAGCAATCATGCCAATAAAGCACTCTGAAACTATTCAGATGATTTATACTAGATTTTACTTATTTATATTACTATTTTTTATTCAAGCAATCACACCAACAAATTAAGACCATAAAATATGAAGGGGGAAATATTTCATAAATGGGCAGAGACAGATAAACAGAACAGGAAGAGGAAGACAGATGAGAGGCAGAAACAGAGAGGCAACAGAAGATGCCTGTCCACTCAGCTAATGAGCTGTGCAGATCGATCACTGACACACACACACACACACACACACACACACACAATGATGAAGAAACGATGGGCAGTGACGCTCATTACTGCATCCGCATCCAACACACTCACACAGAGAGTGAAACACTGTGTGTGTATGTGCGCTAATGGAATAACACAGAATGATAAGTGTGTAAGTGTTTGTGATGTTTTGTGTCAAACAAAGGCTCATTACAGGCTGGAGTTTTCAAGTTTTCAGCATGTTAATCAATCAAACTGAGAAATATGAATCTCCAGTGTGTGTGTGTTTGTGTTTTCTACTGACGAATCAGCAATCAATGAATCCAATCAAGAGAGAGCAAGCAGATTGAATTTCAACGAGCACAAAGGTTTTGCATTCTTCTGCTTTTCCCATGAAGAAAGGTACATTTGCTGTGTGATGTTATCAGATAATAGTATTTGGGGGTTTTAAAGAGACCACATTAAACACTTAAGTGTTTTTGATAGAAGAAGTAAAACACTTAAAACAAATACAGCAACATTCAGAAGCTTTTGGTTGGTAATGTTATTGATAGAAGTCTATTATTCTCACCAAGGCTGCATTTATTTGCTGAGAAATACAGTAAAAATTGTAGTAATGTGAAATATTATTACAATTTTAAATAATTATTTATTATTTCAATAGATTTTAAAATGTAATTTATTCATTTGATGTAGGGCTGAATTTTCAGCATCATTACTTCAGTCTTCAGTAGGGCTGTCACTTTTGTCAAAAAATCATTTTCGGTTTTTAAGACATAAGTGTTCATTGAATCGATTGTAAAATCGATTTTCCATGTCAAAAAAAAAAGACGTTTCCTTTCTCAATGTCAATTGAGACGGATGAACATAAAGAGAGCACTGGAAACGCACAAGTCAGCAATATTTTGTATTTATTGGCATGAAGTTTCATGCTGAATAACAAACAGCAACAGGAGTGCAACATTCTCGAAAAAATATATTTTATTATTGAACGTAACCGACACTTCAATAGGCAGCACTAGGCAGGCATAATGAAATGTGCAAGAAGGCTAGGGCCATTACAAATTTATTGGACAGGAAAACAAGTCGATCAACACTTTCAAGGTCCAGAGTAGAGCGTTTTTTTATTCGCTATATGTCCAGCTCTTGAGAAGATGCGCTCCGACCGCACTGATGTCCCAGGGACACTCAGGTACAGCTGCGCAAGGTGGGGGTATTACTTCCAATTTTCCATCACAAAAGCCGGTCGCTGTCAGCTTGCAATGGTCCTTTTCATAACTCAGAATCTCCTGTAACTAGATTATAGAACTAGAAACGTGCGAATGAGGCGAATTCGCGTCTACCGTGCCGCGAGACCTCCAGACGTGCGAAAACGTGTCTTTACATTGAATTAACATTGAAATCATTCGCGCCAGACGCTCTATTCGCGGTTGGTGTGAACACAGAGAGGTCGCTTTCTACGTCACTGGGTCTTATAGGCGCGTAAAATTGCTGGTAAAATTGCTCTCGGAAGGCATACTGCACTTTCGGAATTATTTATTTTCTTTTTCTGCTTGTTTGTGAGTTTTGTTACATCTATATTTTTTTATTGTTTAATTATTTTAAAATTAATAGTGTACATGTTGGGTTAATACTGATTCCCTATTTTCATTTTCGAAAATATTTTTGGTTGGTCCGATCAATTGTTCAATCAATTTTCGATCGAAAAGTGACAGCCCTAGACTTCAGTCACATTATTCTAATATGCTGATTATAACAAACAATACTTGGTCAATATTCAAACATGATAAAAACAACCCAGTCTCGTATTACACCTTGCTTCCAAGTCCGACAGCCTTGACAATAGATAAAGAACATTTTGCACGCGTTCAAAATAACAATAACAATTTTATCCTCTGTAACAGTGGACCACTAGTAGCGCTGAGCGTCTCACCTTGTGTTAGCAGCCTTAAGGTCACAGAAGTGTGTGTGGAGGGTCTTGACCATGTCGTTACAGACCAGGTTGACCACATCCACATCAGACAGACACATTCGCAGCTGTTTGGTCATTTCCCAAAAGTCCTCAGACAACATCTGATAGAGATGGCCCTCATCTCGACTCAAGGGGATGTACCACGACAGAATATAGTCCCGATAGCTGTAGTCAAACACTGCAGGAAGAGAGACAGAGAGAATGTCACTGATTAATACACAAAACAATCGGTTTCACCAATATTTTAGAAATTACCCATATTTAGTATAGAACCAGTGCGTACTACGCAGAATGCCTTATGCAACAATTCAACGTAATCACCATTTTTGGCATTTATTTCCAAAATCCTAACTGAATGCCACTCTCTCAGCTAAACATACAATGTGGTCAATTGATAAAATAGCGGTTTAAAATACTACGTTTCACATACTATTAAAAAAAATTAAAATCAAGCCTCTGAAGTCGATGAGGCTAGCAGACGTCTTTGCTTCGCAGCTTTTTTATCTGCACGATAAAGCACACAACATCCCCAGCATCCTGCTGTCAACAGAGAACCAAATATAATACAGTCATGAGCAAATCAAGCTAATCAGCAACACTGTGTTCATTGGGTGCAAATGAAGAAGCTGCTGTTTGTATTGCCACTAGATAAATCAACCAATTCATACGGATGGATAGAAGTAAAATTGTCATCATTATCATCAAGAAAAGAAAAGAAACACAAAGCACTCCTCAGAGATGCACACACAACAGCAGGCGGCAGATGGCATGAATATGAAGGCACTAGCAATGACTGCAACAGTTTTCTAATGACGCGAAGATCCTACACCCACCATAACCACTCGCACAGTCAAAACAAGCAGATCTGGAGCCGAATACGCTTCAGTGACACCCTTTGTGCAGCACTTATTGAAAAAACTTGGTTTGCAGGCATTTTTCCACCCGGCTGAGGCAGCACTATTTATAGCCACACTGACCTCATAAAATGTGCTGACTTTCCCCAGCTGAGCGTCAGGAAGTGCCGCTGACACTGTTCTAGTGCAGCTTCCTTTAGGCGTCTTCTGCTTTATTAAGTGGCACGACTGAAAATACAGCTTAACTAGAAAAATGTCTCCTTTGCTGTTTTGTGTCATACAGGTGTGGAACGACAGGGTGAGTAAATGCTGACAGTATTTTCATTTTTATGCACACCGCTTTTAAGAAAGAGCAATGGTTAAAGTGATTTTTGCTTCAGCAAACATCACTAATGAGAATGAAATGACATCTGATTTACTCGATTGCTCAGTGTGACACCCAGCTGTGCTCAGAATACAGGAGGGAGTGAGTCACAATGAACCATCAGAAACATCATTCATTCGGTTTAACCAGACCTGTGATGAGCGATTCTGCACAGCCACAACCTGCAACAGACTAGATGCTGTCTTCTCACCATTATACACTCATCTTGTAAGGAGAGAGCAAGTGAGAAGATTATCTAGGCCTTTCAGCACAAAAACAACACCCACAAACACCCAGAATCCCTTTAGGCAGGACTGAATCATGAAAGAAAAAAGCCATCATGCTGGCAGAAATGCAGCCTCTTATGCTGACTATATTCTCAGTATTTTCTTTTTTTTTTTAATCCAAAAACTATTTTAAAAGGTAATTGATAATTTATCATTAAGTCTTTAGTGTCACATGATCCTCCAGAAATCATTCGGATATGCTGATTTGCTGCTCAAGAAACATTTCAATTATTCAATTCAATTATTATCAATGATGAATATCATCAATGTTGTGCTGCTTCATTTTTTTTTTTTGTGGCAACTATTATGGATTTCTTCTGGATTTGATGAATAAGAAAGTTCAAAAGAACAGCATTTATTGAAACAGAAATCTTACAGAACATTATAAATGTCTTTGCGGTCACTGAAGTGCATCTGTGCTAAATGAAAATATTAATTAAACCTTACTGACTTACCAAAACTACTGATTTTCAGTGAATAATGGTTTTAAAACTGTCTGTTTTTCACAAAACTGTATTAAAAGACTTGGAATGAAAAGGTGCCGTTTAATTAGGCTATTGCTGCACATTTCTTTGTGAAATTGAAATATAACAAAACTTAATTGAAATTTTAAAACAACACACATAAAAGAAATATCAACAAACTAAGGCTTGGTGTGCTCTTTCCATTTAGAATTAAGGCAACCAATGTGAAACTATACTACATAAAACATATCTGAAGGAAACAGCGGATGCAGATTCACTCTCTGACAGCAGGTGGCGCTTATGAACAGCAGCGATACAGTGTTAACTTGGTTACCGCTTCAATGATCGCTGCTTTAATATGCATTGTTTAGAGGCAAGATGAAAAGAAAATACCACATAAAACTGTTAAAAATAGTCAGTTCCCCTTTAGAGATACATTCACATAAACTCTTACTCCAATTGTATCGCGATTTGTTTGGCATCTCAACCGATTTTGAATAGCCATATATTTGAACAGATTTTCAACCGGCTTGCGGTTAATAGTTACATCCCTATTTATTATTGGAATATTGAAACCATACTGATTTTTAAAGTGTCATTTATCTGAAAGAAAGATGCACAAGAACACTTAAATGAACAGTTCAAACAAAAATGAAAAATTTGCTAAAGGTTCATTTATCTATAATGGTGGGAACTTTCCATTGACCTCTATTGTTCATGTACTGAGTCTCTTACAAACACACAGCTTTTCACTTCACAAGCGGTTATTTGATGAACTGGAGTTGTGTGAATTACTTGTATTACTTGCAATATTGTGATGTTTTCATCAGCTATTTGGACTTTTGTTCTGATGGCACCCATTCACTGCAGAGGATCCATTGGTGAGCAGCTGATGTAATGCTACATTTCTCAAAATCTTTGTCTTTATACTGTATATCCACTTAAAAATGACCAAAACACCAGCTGATTAAATGTCATTGAGTTAAAATGATGGCAAAAAACTGATGAAGAGAAAATATTTTGCAGCATTTGAATACAGATTTAGATACTTGATTTTATATCTTAATAATATCTAATGCAATGACATTATGTCAGTCCATAACCTGCCTACTTTTGAGACTGCTGCTGTAGGAGACCCCGGATGCCTTCTGAAACTGTGATCTGCTCCTGGACTCTGTGATTTATCAAAAAAATCCAGCCAGTCTGAGCACTGGAGCACAGAGGTGGTCTTGTGACTGACAGAGATCAAAGGTGAAAATACCTCTGACGCTGTTGTGTGCGGCATGTTCAATATTCACCTCTAAACAATAACAGAGTATTTAACGGAATTGTTCACCCAAAAATAAAATCAGCCATCATTTACTCATTCTGATGTCAAACGGCAGCATAAACAATAACAAGCACGTGGCGACTACATAGTGCTCTACATAGTATGAGTTTCATAGTCTCACATCTCCTTCCGGAACATGAGCTACACAGGCCATAATAGGCACCAAAAAACACATCTGTAAACTTGTTTTTTTGTTTTTGTCTAGAGTTTCAATAAGCAATGCCATCAGTGAGTGTGGAGTTTCATGGTACTTTTTTCCCTCTCATTGTTGGAGCTTGATTTTACGGATTAGAAAAGAGCAGCTGAACATTCTTCAAAACATCTCCTTTTGTGTTCCACAAAGGAAAGAAAATTCAGTTTCAATAGAGGTTTTTTTTTTTTTTTTCATTTTATGTGCATTTTTACCTTTATGGTGGCATCTTTTCTAAACTAATTAAATGTATGCATAATCTTTTGTGTGAAATTCTTAAATTTAACCACTACATTTAAATAGTAAGACACTGTAGGGCTGTTACCAAACAAATGAAATCAGTATCTATCAACAAAATTTGTGTTTGCAATGCAGAGGTGGCACAGAATCTGCATCTGATGAGGGACATGAATGAAGTTAACCTGCAGTTGCAAATCCATAAATAATATTTTGATGTTTTAAAAACAAAATGTACAATAGGGATATCTGAAATGATTTTGAAGAAAAAATGGAAAATATACTTTTTAAAATAATCCTAAAATCGTCAGTAGAGGGCGGCAAATCACTGCATGAGTGAGTCATTCATTCAACCGATTTGTTCGAACTTCTGATTGATTCGGTAACGAAACGCTGTTGTGTGCTGATCCGAAACGCAAAACTATTTTATTTGAATAAAATGGAGCAAAAACTGGAACTTGAGTAAAAAAAAAAAAAAAGTCTATTAATATTAACTTCTTGTTTATTGGTCTGTTTTATAAAAATCCAACAACACATATGTAATCATACTGATATTTGGAGAGATTAAAAAAACTGTATTCTTCGTGTGATATAAGATGATATAAACATAAAAGACAAATAAAAGTCATACGGGGCATATTGTGAACTCTTAATGTGCTCGTGCATTAGTCTAACCTACATCATGTAATGTATGCATGCACTCGCTGGGTGTGTCTTTGTTTGTTTTTTGCGATATACTTGATAATCTCAAATTGCATATTGTTTAAACAACAGTTGCAATATTATCATAGATCGCAAATGTCCTACAGTTTCAAACCGGGAAGAAAGCAGGTGAGGATTTCCTCATCAGCCAAGACAAACACTTGTGTGTTTTTCAGTGTAGCATCACTGCGACAGAGGGGACTGATAGATCCCATCACACCAGTCTCTCTTTGGCAAGCCGACACACTTCACACCCTCTCTGGTCTATTAAAATGATCGCCATGATTGACAGACTTTAACATGAAACATGTCCCTTCAGAGAGCGGAGCTACAGATGGCGGATCTGTAAGACGCTTCGCTCACTAACAAATGATTTTCCTCAGCATCAGAACAACCCCACACAGGAATTTCACAGCAATCTCTGATCAAACAAGGACTAGTTATGAGTCACATGCCATAGATGCTCACAGGGTGCCGATTTCACCGGATAACTATTTCCTGTTGACTTGCGGATGTCACAGGCTAACACTATGTATTCACAAATCAGAAAATAATCATTCAAAGGGTAAAATCTGTAAGTCGCTTTGGATAAAAGCATCTGCTAAATGAATAAATTTAATGTGTAAATGTAAAATGGAATGGTTTTAATCCACTAAAAACTGTCGGGTCTCCATGCATCCTGCTAGCAGGACTACTCACCTTCTTTTAGGGCTTTATCCACATTATGAGACACCACTACCCTCCTGGTCTGGACTGAATCCAGCAGAGGTACACAGAACCGGCCCTACGGAGTGAGGAAGACCATCATTAGACAATAAATCACTCATGACAACTTAACACAACACTCTTTATGTAGAAAAGCAATTAAAAGACCCAGCTGAGGGACATTTTTTGCACCAGTAACAAGGGGTTATAAATCCTGCATTTATTCTATGTGGAATACAGTACAAGCCAATTCTGGATCCAAATGCAGTATTACGATTTCAGGTTGAAATTAACACCACAACCACGACAAAAAAGCAACATAATACCATAAGAACCAGACAATAAAGTCTGGGCTGATTTGTAAAAACTGGAATTTCCTATGTATATGCCAATAAATCTTAATCTTCTCTGCACTAAACCTGGTTATGTCATTTTATAAATTATTTCCATATGAATTTGCATTGAAGTGAAATATGAATATTTACTAAATTAAATGGATGAATTAAAGATTTTTCATTTCTTTTTTCATTTGTTATACTTAAGTTTACCTCAAAATAAAATGCATGTGTTTGTTTAGAGATAGATAGATAGATAGATAGATAGATAGATAGATAGATAGATAGATAGATAGATAGATAGATAGTCAGTCTATCTGTCTGTCTATCCATCCATGCATGCATGCCATCAGACACAGCCATATTTTTTGAAACAATCACAGTGACATTGCAGATTCTTGTTTGGGTGTATTTGTGTAGATGTTGCCTTACCATTAACTTATTGAATAAATCCACGAGCCTCGATGACTGTCTACTAGTGGTGTCAAATCTGCTGATCTTCAGGGGGCTTGTCTTCACCAGCAGCCCGAGACACCCCAGCAGGAAACACAACAACGCGAAGGACACATAAAAACAGAGTTTGAGGAAAAGCGAGGTGAGAGAGAGTCCTCCAGAGCCGAGCTTGGCGATCAGCAGCACCGCCGCCGCGATGCCGAGGACCAGACACGGGTAGACGGCGCTGCCGGGCATGAGGACATCCGAGCTGCTGATGATGATGCTGCGGCGGCTTCGGCCATCAGGATGCATGATGATGATGCTGCTGCTGCTGGAAATGACATGTCCTCGCGTGCGCACAACAGTAGACAGGCTGCATGCCACTTGAGCTCACAGCACAGATTTCACTCATCACAATATGTGAGTTAAATGCATAGGGGGAACAAAGATGATCCGGGCTTCTGAGCCACTTAATACAAGAAATTAACATGCAACTGTTGCATCCGAGCAGTTCAATGACAACCGTGCACTTGAGATGATAATGATGATGATGATGATGATGATGACCAGCCAGAAAACCTGGGTGGCTCTGGGACAGCTTAAATGGCTGCTAATTCAAATCCTCCACAAATACATAAGGGAAGCCAAGTGCACTCAAATCAAGTCAAGTTAAAGAAAACCAACCAACTGTCCACGTGAGCTCATCAAAATATATCAAAACATGTCGAAACGCGTTCAGGTCCAGTGACGCCAATACAAACAACGGAGACGCATCACGCGATGATTTCAACTTTTAAGCCTCAAACGCGAAACAAAGATGTAAATACTAAGTGTTCACTCCCATGGATTTTCATGATCCAGGCTGATCCAAAATGTGACGAAAAAAATGAAACTTGCTTTCCATCCGCCGCGGTGACGAGCGATCCCTGTTTAGCTCAGATCCCCGGCTGTCTTTCGACTCGAGACGAGTGGCGATTTTGAGACGAAGTTCTACTATGGGAAAGGAATTGTATTTGAATATTCATTACGCAACGTGAAGTTCGCTCAATAGCCCAGATTGATTGGCCGAAAAGCAATCGTAAGCGGTAATCGTTTAGCGAATGAGCGAATGAGACTCGCCTCATGAATAATAATTAAGCGCTTGACTGGAATCTAGAGGAAGGTTACCAAGCAACGTCAGCATTACCTGATTAATATTCATAAGGCTCGTCTTTACCGTAGTAGGAAAAGCGACAAAGCGACTGTGGAGCCTCGAGTAGGCCATACATCACACACACAGTGGGTCCAATACAACAGTGGAAGGACTTAAATCTTAAATCTTTTGAAAATCAATGACCCGGACTGGTTATAACATACTTTTTGTGTCTGGTCGCTTGTTTTTGTTTTGTTGGGAAACTGGGGAATAATGAGTGCAAGTCTAGAAAATGTAATGGGTAGAGAGAGGACAACACTACTATACCTGCATTGTTATTTGAAATGGCAGATATTATAATAATTGATAAAGCGTGCATATCAGCAAACGGGTTTAAGTATATAGACCTGTTTTTATACAGTCTATGGTATAGACCTAAGGTTACTACTCTACTGAAAATAATAATATATGCACACACACGCGCGATGACGTGTTTGTAATGTCGTTTTTTTAAAGTTTGCAATGGTCTTTTTGCGCCACCTAACGTTCATCGTGAATATTACTCGTTACCCGGTCAACTGAAAAAAAGTCAGATTATTTCTGTCTTGTTTATTCATAGCTCAGTCTTTAAAAAAAAATTCATGATTTTAAAGCACTACAGAAGCCGTGCTGAACTAAAACATCAAAAGAAATGTATTTTTTAAATAAATAAATCAGCACATATATAGAATAAAAGTCCCCCTATAAATTACAATTAACAGTATTAATAATATATTTAAATCTGTAAAATGTGAATGAACAAATGTAGTTACAAAATTTTCTACAAGAAATAACCTCTTTTATTGAAGAAATAAATGTATTTTGAGAAAGACAGCATTACATACCCTGTACTAAAGAGATGGAGAAACTAGTTATTTAATCTATGGTAGAAATCTAACAAATAACAATGTAATAAAATAACACCATACATTCAAAGCGGTACATATCTTGACAGATGTGATACTAGCCAACTAGTCAAGTAATTTGACAGTAATCAGAAAAGAACTGTTCTGTGTTATCATGACTGAGTAGATGTAGAGAGACCATTCACAAAACAACAGAAAACAGGTGGAGAAAATTATATAATAAAAGATCATTTCTTGATAACATTTAAATCTTTCAGTGAAATGTGCAAATTGTTTTATCCAACACCAACACAATTCTTCTGCTCTGTCACCATTTCATGTTATTTACAACTTTAAACGTAGAGTCAGTGCATCAAAAAGCTGAGAAGAATGTTATTCTTGGAATTTATCTGACGCCCCGGCACACACTAAGGCATAAAACACGTGTTTCATATTTGCAATCTTGCAGTCTTCTGTCTGATATTGTCTTAGATGCAGTGGTGTATTATTCTAGTGTTGCAGCAGTAGCAGCAGCAGCGGCAGGCAGATGTAGATCAGAGCGGCTCGTACAGCGCCGGCCGAGCTCCTCAACATACACTCCACACGAGACCATGAGCCGTTGTTGGGCAGGGGCTTGATCCCCAGCGCCTTGCACAAAACATTATACACATCTACTGTTCGGATGGGACCAGCGCGGAAGTTCGTCTTAAAGTCTGGAGAGAACAAAACAAACACACATATACGTATATGTATACACACGCATACATCTTATATAAATAACAGTAAATATAAAAGCTTATTTGAAATATAAGCTAAGATATATCACTTCAAACATAGATAAAGTAAAGGTGAGGTCTGCTCAACTTTACCTGGTCCCTGTGCCAAAAAGAATCCCCTCATGTCGATGAACTCATTATCATAACCGTGCCATCCGTGTTGCCAGCTCACCGCCTGCTCCGTGCCGTTATTCCAGAAGGGCAGATTGGCTTTGTTCTGTAAAGACAGGCAGACGTGTAGCGGTTAGCATTTAGCCTGCAGTGTTGTTATTACTGACTGATGCCTTGGTGTTTCGTCCAGGGCTAGGAGTATGTTTTCGCAGTCAGCTAATGACGCATCACTGAGACAATCTGTTAAATCAGGCAAGCACACAAAAGCAAGACTGTTGTTTTTGGCCTTTATATGCACGACTGAATCATGACTGAAGTAATTCCTTTCAGCTGTCTTTTTGGAAATGTGCAAAGCAACATATTAAATGGTTCACAAGTAGATTTGGGGAAATTTCCACACCCTGCTGGGACGGATTGTGAAGTTTTAATAGTGCTGATAAGGACAGGCACACTCAGCATATTGTTAATGCTTTAAATAAATAGCATCTATATTGACATCTAGATTTGATTAGATTGCTATAATCATAAAACAACCCCATAAACAACCATGAGGACATGTAGGACAGATTGTGTAGAGAGTAACCTCACTGACCTCGGTGATAAACCATCCAGGCTCTGCAACGAGCGTCAGCGTCGAGACGAACCTCCCGTTCTTATAGTGGAAGCGGTCTGGGATCTCTTGTTTCTTATAAACATTCATGTTGTCCACTGAGCTCAGGTTTCGATATATCTGAATTAACATATACACAGATTTTTGTTTGAGTGTGAGCCACTGAAGTCCACATTTCATCATACATTTTTGGATTTCCCATTATTTTCCAATGTGATTCTCATCAGATTAAAAATTACACACACAGACAAAAAAAAACAAGGCCAGTCCACCAGAGTCAAAGCATACTTTACAGACTGAAATATCACTGAAGTTAAAGTTTAAATCTAAATGGGGCTGACAGCAGGTCAAAGTACATCCCTTCCTTTTTCACATCGATGAACTCTGACGCTAAGTGTATTTTCCCCAAGGAGCACAGAGACGGTTGAGTTCACCTCTTCAAACTTGTCCTGTTTGGGCCACAGACTGACCACCGGCCCCCTGTCCATCATTTTAATGATGTGCGACTTGTCAATGTACTTCTCCAGTTCAATGACTTTCTCCATCCACTTGAGTTCCGTCATGCCATGATCAGAGAACAGGACCACGTTTAGATCATCTCTCATGTTCTTCTCCTGACAAATCAATAAATCAGTCAATTAGGGTTTTCAAATCGATTAATGGCAATTAATTGCATTCATGTAGCACGATATACTGGTAAAGGTAGGGGTGTGCGATAAATATCGTCCGATAATTAATGCGCATCTCGTCAGTAAAGCCAGTTCTCTAATACCCCTAGGTAGTCAGTTAACAATGGCTCGGTTTAGTAACAGCTGCTCTATGTGAAATAACACACCTGATGGAATTTACCGCTGATTAGAGAACGAGCTTTACTGATGAGATTCGCATTAATTATTGGACGATATGTATCGTGCACCCCTAGGTATCATGGCACTAGGGCTGTCAAAATTGCTCAAAAATGCCGTTCGAATATTCCCTCTAAAAAATACACGAATATTCAAACTATTCGAACATCGTCAATAACAGGCCAAAATAATACAAAGAGACATAAATACTTGTATAGATAGTCTATTTAAGTTTAAACATATATGACAACGTATTACCTACACAAAAACTAGGAAATCAGACCTCACGCTCTCTCACCCTCACATTCCGCAGCACTGATCGGTCTCATGTCCTTACAAATGAACAAAATTATTTTATCCGTTATGGCCTCTTGTCGTGTTGCAGACAAAGAGCTTGTGGCGGGCGATGCAAAGTAACGTTAAGTGTCAAGACGTGACTGTTTAGCTGGAGTTCCACACATTATGCCATGCTCATTTGGGTGCACATTTTTGAGATGTGACCTCATGTTGCTAGTGGTCGAATGGTATGCTAACTGTATCTTAAATAGCTTGCATACAACTTTATCTCACGGGTCAACAGTTTTACCTCATTTTCTTTGCTGCGGTCGAGTTGGGCTCTGCACTTGCTGGCATCTTCCATGAAGACGCGTCAACTTTCAGCAGTGATGCTGTGCCAGACAGTGCGACTCCTGTGAGGCTGTGACCCGTCCCTGAACACTCAGGCGCACTAGCACGCCCACTCGCAAAGCAGACAACCACGCCTCTACTTCCGCGGCCTTTTTTTACACATTTTTTTTTATTGGAATATAAATTTTCACCTTCGAAATTCGTTTTTTTTAAACTATTCAAATACATATTCGAATTTAGAATATTCGTTGACAGCCCTACATGGCATCCTGCTTTTAAAAATGACACGAATCCTCATTTTACTAGTACCAGTACTTTAAGAAAGGCAGCATTTAGCATTCAAGTATTTCCTAAATTGCGTCGACATGTGACAAATCTTGACTGAATAACTTAAGAAGCTTTAATAAGGATAAACACAGCATTTCTCCTTTTGTTTGTTACTTGCATCTATGTTCTTATTATAAACGACAAAAATAAAGTGTGTTTACACTATACAAACACAAACTTTTATCTTGGATGTGATCAATCGCGATTAATCGATTTTACAGTACTAAAATAAATACAAAATGTGTCTTATATAGCAAGGTAGAACAGAGAGTGAGTATTGTTTTTCTCTCTCTTTCTTTCATCCATGTAAAAATACCTTGATTTTCTGGTTGAGGATCTGGAAAGCCCGGTCCACTGAGCGAATAGCTCTCTGTATTTCTGAAGAGCGTGGCCCAAAGTGATGTCCTTCCACATCAATCTTCTCGTAATAAATACCAGCCATGTCGGCTTTATTGCTCCTGTTTGAAACATATCATTCAAACACAATCATCAAATGATAACAAAGGAACAGTTTACCCAAAAATAAATATAGATGATTGTGGCGAGTGTGGCAGGGGCCGAGAGGCGTGGGAACGAGGAGTGAGGCCAGGTGTAGTGATTGGAGATGAGCTGCACCTGCGCCCCACCGCCGGTATCGAGTCCCACGTAGGAGATGGAAGGATATAAAACTGGAGCGACGACCGTGAAGGACGAGAGAGGACCAGGCCTGGACAATATTTTATGTTTGCTTTTTATTTTGTGCGCACCAGTCGTCTGTGAGGGGCTGGTGTGCTGTTTTGTGTTTATTTTTGAATTATTAAAATGTTTTGATTGTCCGCCGGTTCCCGCCTCCTTCTTCCCGATGAATACGAAGGTTTTATCATTACAATGATGTAGATAAGTTTGTTTCTCATCACAAAAGATTTTAAAGCATTACATCACTTTGTTGTTGTGTTGTTTTAATCTTTCGTTGTTTCTTTCTTTTTGTTAATTAGCACATCTAGGCAGAAAAGCTAGAATTATCTGTGTTAATGATTTTTGAGCAGGCTTACTTTAACATATTAAGAGCGCTCTCCATGGAGTCGGTCAGGTTCTTCTCTGAAGGACTGGTCACATATTTCTCACAGAATGTAGGTTGGACTCCAAGAATCGTCACTTCACAACCTGAAAGCACAGAAACACTTTAGACCATGTGACCTGCATTTACTTGCATTTGGGAGAGAACAAAAAGGCTTTTGAAAGATTGAACACTCCACTTGAAAACCTTGTAAACTTTTTTTTAATGTCAAGTAGCAGTATGAGTCTGGGATGAGAGGAAGCTCTGTGTGACCACCGGGCAAATTTAAATAACCTTTAAAGAGCCACACAGATGGGAAATCAAAAATTACCTGTATTACAGTGTATGATGTAGCTGTCCATCAGTGTAAACAATGTGCAAAGTAATTAAACCAAAAAGTACACGATTTATAAAGTTATTGGCTTCTAAAGTAAGGAGTCGACTCTGAATCACTGAAACGAGTCGTTATAGATTTCAAATCTGTTGCCCATCTCTATGTACGTCACTAGGAGCACTTTGCATAATAATCTCCGCCTACCGTGTTGAGAGAAACAAAACTCTGACCTGCTTTTCTAATCTCGGTGAGTACAGCGGGATTTTCAAAGTGTTTGGCCATAAAAGAGGGTTCATTACCAACTTTATTTAGACCAACAAGCATCTCCGAATCACAACACGAAGTATGATTATGAAGTTATGTGTTTGTTTTCTCCCGAGGGTCTTATCAGTATGTGTGCTGTCTGCAGCCTTTGTCTGTGCTGAACTTCATTTACAAACACATCATTAAAATGAAGTGTAACAAGTGCTGCTAACAGATATTCTGTGATAAAGTAATCCATATGAAAACAACGCAATGTCCGTTTTTCACGTCTCCCTTCATTATATCTAATGTGACCACGCCCCCGCGCTGAACGCGCTATTCAGATTCAAACTGAAGCGCGCGGCTTGAATACGCCCACACAGAAGAAAAAGCAGCGAGACTGTTCAAGTTTTTTATTTTACTGTTTGCTTCGTGATGAGAGGAATAAGACACAATTCACCCCAAACAGATGATAACGCATAGTTTACCGTGGAGGTGTGTGCGGAACAACCAATCCAAACTGACTATGTCAGTTGACCAATCAGAACACAGTATGCTACCGAAAGGTGGGGTTTAAGAAAACTGAATCTTTTGAACAGCTTCGCTCGAACCGTTTGGGGATCTCTGAGAATTGAGGTAATTTTAAAATGATATTTTGACAAAATGACAATGTTTTTTTTACCTTGGATGGATTTAAACCTGTTGTACAGGACTTATAAACAGTGATAGGAAGCTTAGAATTTTCATCTTACTGGCTCTTTAATTTATACTGTACACCAGTGATCCTCAAATCTGGCTCGCGAGATCCAGTTTCCTGCAGAGTTTAGCTCCGACTCTAATTAAACACACCTGCCTGTGATTTTCTAATGATCCTGAAGACACTGATTAGCAAACTCATGCGTGTTTGATTAGGGTTAGAACTAAACTTCGCAGGAAAGTGGATCTCGCGAGCCAGATTTGAGGATCACTGCTGTACACTATGGTGTTAGTGACATTTTAAAAGAAATCACAGGAATAAATAACATTTTAAAATATGTTCAAATACAAAACAGTTATTTAAAATGCAATAATAATTCACTGTACTACAGAGTTTACTGAATTTTACCTCTATTAAAATCTTAAGATCCCTTTCTACAACGCTGAAGCAAGTAAATAATCTCCATTTATCTTCCATCATCTCTTATTTTTCAATTTCTACAAGCATATGGTCCCAAACCACATCAATCCGGGTATTTAGATGCGGGATAAAAATCTCAAATGAAAATATATCAAATAAATAGAACTTGAAACAGCTCATATATTTATTTGAAGATGACAAACAGCATTTTCAAAGCTTAAACACTTCACACTGTTAGAATTCCCAAAATGGCTTAATTATTATAGAGAAGAAGAAAGTCAACAGTTATGTTGTTTGTAGACCATTTGGGATGATCACATCCTGAGCAAATTGTGACCAATTGGTGTGGGACACTGAGAACCACCTCAGACAAAGGAGTGTCAGAACTTAATTAACATAGAGACTACAGGGAGTTACTGAAACAACTTAATTTACATGTAATAGACTGAAAATGTATAAAAGGTATGAACTAAGAATGTTCTGGGTTCATTTTGACTATGTTGAAGGTACTACATGTACTTTGTCACTGCTATGCTGCAATAAACATCTTCATTGAGATCTTCAGTGTCCTCATCATTTTTTCTTACAACATTTACTCATTTATGAAAAATTACAAAACATTTTTATAATAATTTTCCAGTCCTGCATACACCATTTTTTAACAAACCAATTCACACATCCACTAACCTGGCCAGTAGTACATGTAGACTCTCTTTCCTAGTTTCTGCATGGTGACCCACAGCGGCTCTGATCCGTCCCACCACATGGGCAGACGGCTGTCTGAATTAGTCCCAATCAGGAACTCCTTCATGGTCTCTGTATCCCACATGTAATTCCCAATCATCTGGTGCACCTCACAATAGCGTCCTGAAACATGAGGAGGAGTGCAGAATAAATATTTACAACAAGGGTGGATTTAAATCAGCATCTTCAGAAGTGCATTTGAGCTTCATTCATTTATTAAATTGCTCATATGCTGCTCTTTTAGCTTTAGCTCAGGAAACTCCACAGAGCTAACAGATGTTTCAGTGTCTTTGGATAGCCTGTAAAAACAATGGATCATTTGTCCACTCATGTACTTCAAGCTCTGTGGAGATTAAGGCACACAATGAAGATTATTAAAATAAAATAAAAATCAGAAAAAATGATTTCTAAGTAGGATCAATATACAGGTTCATCTCAATAAATTAGAATCTTGTGGAAAAGTTCATTTATTTCAGTAATTTAACTCAAATTGTGAAACTTTTGTATAGGGCTTGGGCGTCGTGACGTCATTACTTGGCGTGGCTGCCACGTTGACTGCCTCCTTTACTGCCACTCGGACTACTGCGCAGTGTTTAGACATACTCCCTCTCATCCGTGTGTCTTAATTTGATTAATTAAAAATCTATTTTAACCATTTTCAACCGTTGCTGTATTGTGGGGTGTAATAACGCAACACATAATCGCCATGGGGAAAATAAAATGAGAATGGATTAACTTTACACCGCTTTCCTGCTTGGAGGCGCGACTACGGAGACCATAACATCTTAATATTAATTTATATAGCTTAAGTCAACATTGAAAATAAGGGAAATTTCTCGAGTTACTCTTCCAAAATACGGGAAATTTCAACATTCATCTTTTTGTTTCTATCCCTCTGCTGACAGCAAAAATTTGTACTATAAAACTGCTGCATTTACTAACGTTAAGCGATTTGAGAAGCTAGGTCTAACGTGACTTTAGTTACAGATTGGCGTGAAATCGTGCTCTCACAACAACCAAGCTATCTTAAAAAGCCCAACATCACGCTAAGGTGGCTTTCAAGTAAGCAAAATGATGCTTTGAAAACATCTGTTTCGCTGGAAGGACAAGGAGTAGCAACAGGACAACAACACAGAGACTTGACAGGTCTGATGGAGGGGCTAAAGGGATATTTTACAGGAAAATACTAAAAAAGGAAGACAGCGGGGAAAGAGCTCAAATACGTGAGAACCCCGGAAAAAAAACGGGAGGGTTGACAGCTACTAACTACACCTTTGAAACACATTATTAAAAGTCCATGTGTGAATGGTTGTTAGCACTAACGGTTACTAAACTAGCAGCTAGGTAACGTTAGAGCGCAGCTTACCGGATTAACGTACTGTATACTGTTCTATGATTTGCAGCTGCTGAACCCATCCATTTGTGAACTGTACATGCGACTTCAATGACTTGTAGCTTCGGAACTATTCTGAAGTGTAGGCGCTCACAAAACAAACAAGGTAGCCGAAGATATCTGCGGCAACAAGTCTCCGTCGGTACTCCACTAATTGTTAGGAATTTCATGTGGATCCAAACTGTTAATAGAGCCGATTTTGTCCACATACCGGTCCCTGGCATCCCTATTTAGCGTATCCCTATAAATCCCACAACCTTTTCCCGATTTTGACATCTTTTTTTCTTTCTCCCAACTCTGCTCTTCTCGTTCAACTCGCTGTATGTTTACATTCGCGAAGCTGGCAACATGGCCGCCACGTCCCAGAATGCAACTCGGTGCCCAAGCCCTATTAAGTAGATTCAGTGCACATATTAGAATATGGTGACATGCCAATCAGATAAATCAACTCCTGCAAAGGTTTCCTGAGCCTACAAAATGGTCTCTCAGTTTGGTTCACTAGGCTACACAATCATGGGGAAGACTGCTGATCTGACAGTTGTCCAAAAGACAATCATTGACACTCACAAGGCGGGTAAGTCACAAACAGACATTGCCAAAGAAGCTGGCTGTTCACAGAGTGCTGTATCCAAGCATGTTGACAGAAAGTTAAAAAAGATGCACAACCAACCGAGAGAATCGCAGCCTTATGAGGATGGTCAAGCAAAATAAATTCAAAAATCTGAGTGAACTTCACAAGGAATGGACTGAGGCTAGGGTAAAGGCATCAAGAGACACCACAAAAAGACGTGTCAAGGAATTTGCTGAACCACAGACAAACGTCAGAGGCATCTTACCTGGACTAAGGAGAAGAAGAACTGGACTGTTGCCCAGTGGTCCAAAGTCCTCTTTTCAGATGAGAGCAAGTTTTAAGAACTGCATCACTGCAGTGTGTTGTGTTTTATTGTGTTTTTTGAAAACTAAAGTCAATGCACCCGTTTACCGAAAATTTTTGGAGCACTTCTGCTGACCAGCTTTTTGATATTGCTGATTTCATTTTCCAGCAGGATTTGGCACCTGCCCACACTGTTGGTTAAATGACCATTGTGTTGGTGTGCTTGACCAAAATGAGAAACAAGAGACCAAAATATGTAGATGAGCTGAAGGCCACTGACAAAGAAACCTGGGCTTCCATACCACCTCAGCAGTGCCACAGAAATTGATCACCTCCATGCCACGCCGAATTGAGGCAGTTATGCTTTAAAACAATTATCATGTCAAGAACCTTTGGCCGTTCCTGCAAGTTACAGCCCTAAGAACTACTACTAATAATACTTTACAGCATAACCTTCTTTATCAAATCTCACATATTATAAGATGCTCAACAGATTCAACAGTTCAAGTAGTTCATGCACACTTGAATATGAATTATGTATTTCAAAATGCTGCATTTATGATGTCTTATATACAGTAAAAATATTGTGGTACTATTACAATTCAAAAGAACTGTCTATTTAATATATTTTCAAAATGATGGAAAGCTGAAACTGACTCCATTACTCCAGTCTTCACTGCCACACGATCCTTGCTCAGGCAACTTTTCATATTGTTAGACATGTTGAAAAGTTTTATTTTAAATATTTTTGTGGAAACAGAACTCATTTGAAACCTGAGTAACATCAATGTTTTTACTGTCATTTTTGATGAAATTTATTGCATCCATGTTAACTTTTTTTTTAAGTAAAGTAAAACTAACTGCATTTAAATCTTGTATAAAAGTAGTTATCTTTGTTTAATGGTATTAATAACAGTTATTCTAAGACAGTTTGCACTATGGCCAGATAAGAGGTCAGGCTGACATCCCTCACAGTGTCCCAGCTTTGCTCTCATTGTTTGATTTCGTTGTCGAAGCTCAAGTTATTCTAAGACAGTTTGCACTATGGCCAGATAAGAGGTCAGGCTGACATCCCTCACAATGTCCCAGCTTTGCTCTCATTGTTTGATTTCGTTGTCGAAGCTTGAGTCTATTTGTCATGGTAGACTATCTTCTGAAGCTTTGTAGAAAAGGGAATGTGCCCAAACAAAAAAACTGCCATCAAAAGAGCAGGAAAGCCTTGGCTGTGAGCTGCTGTGATTGTTGGACGTCAGGTCAAAGCTTGTGTGCAAGAGCTCAGCGCTGCATGGCCTTTGTTACTGAACTCCGGCGTAAAGACAACACAAACTGTAGCACCATGTGATTCAGCAACACGATTCAATGAATCAACCGAGTGGACATGATCAGAAAGGCATAGACTGATAATCTACACACAACCCCAAAATAAAGATGTAAAACGAATCTGCTACAGGGTAGACGAAGTGAAGAATCAGTGGTTACAACTCATTATACCACGATACCACAGGAGTATAATACTAAAATTGATCTGTGTTCCCATCATTTCACTGAAATCTACTTCTACAATCTCACATGAACTCCATATGCCCGAAGCCTAGCCTAAATCATTGTTTTGTTACTGTATTGCTTTACCAATGCATTCGCCACCTAGCGTTCAGGCATGAATTAACAGAAGGCAAACAATCGTTTCACACTCGTTGTGAAAGCACCATTCGTCGACAATTCGCCTCACTTTTTCGCATCGCGCTCAGTGTGGAAAGGCTTTAACTGTGGTTGCTTTCCGCATACTGTGAATTAACATCAATAATCCCAAGATTTGGATTAACTAGAATTTATTTTTATTTTTATTGTTAATTTTTATTTTTATTATAATCACTGATAGTAAATCGAACTTTGAAACATTTAAGGTCTCTCACACTTGAAATAATTAACACAGGGTAATGCTAAACCCCAGCTAAAAGGGATCCTGGGTAATCTTATTTTAAATTCCACTCTTTACCCAGAGTTAACAATTAATCCTGGTTAATCATTATCTGACATGTCACACTATACATTCCTAAACCTATGTTACTGTTGTTATTTGCATACTTGCAGTGTCAACATTCATGATTAGACAAACACAAATTCACGTCTGGTTTTTATCCATCGTAAATGGGTAGGATTCCACAATTTGGACACTGAGTCGTACCAGGCTCCATATATCTCAGGGATTGAACCATATAGGGCCTTAAAAATTAGGATTACAAGCTAATTAACCACACTCTAAAATCATATTCATATATCCGTATACTTCTTGAGTTATAGACATGCAAACTTTGGAAAAATAATATTTATTGCACTAATTTTTTGCAATTGTTTTGAAAATTCTAGTTTCAACATTGTTTTTTCTTCAGACCTTACTCTTTAAAAGAAAATTAAGCATCATATTTATGCAAAGTGGCCAATGCTGGAGCCATATTGAAATTCCAGTATGTCTCTAAATTAAATTAAATAATTCTTGAGTAATGCAAAATTTAAGGAAAAGTGTTTTTCCCATTTTTTTAATGGTCACTCAGCCACTGGCATTTAATGCAACAAAGATTGCTAAAGTCAGAAGATTTTACTTATAGTCAACCAATCTCTGTGTACAAATTATATAATGATACCAACAGCATACATTTTTACCCTCCTGCAATTTGACTTTAAATCTCAGGTGAAACTTTTTATTTTGACCCCTCTCTACAAAAAAAGTGGATTACTCATTAAATGCATCGGTGACATTTAATATTTTTGGCTTTCATCACTATACATGTTTACCATTCCTCAGAAAAAAAAATATTATGAATAAAAAAAATAAAAAAAATTGAGCCGGGGATCTCTGGTTGGGTTTTTGCTCTGCAAGAGTACTTTTAATGACCTTTACTCTCTTTTTGAACTGTTTTTGTATATTTGTGTACTACAAAATGTCATGGAATGCATTGGCAAAGCACTACAGTAACAAAACAATGATTAAGGCTAGGCTTCACAAACATATGGAACTCATTTGGAGATTCTGGAGTTCATAACATCTTACATAAGCTGCTCAAAATAAAGATAATAAAGGTTCAAAAGACCTAAACCAATAACTTATATCTGCAACACAAGAAGTGATACTGTAACATGATGGGTTTTATCAAATGTGTTTATTTTTTAGCAGAAGTTACCTAGCCAAGATTGTATATGAAAAACATGACAAAAAAATAAACACTCACCTGTCATTAGAGAGTAATAATTCGGATAGGACAGACTGGGGAAATCTGGAGTCATGTAATCCACTTTCACACCGTTTTCCACGATTTCTCTAAACCCGTCCAGGTTCTGTAAGTCGTCCATGTAATCATAACGGAAGCCATCGATCAAAAACACCAGGAGTTTGCGGTTTGCGTCGCAGCATCGAGACAGAAGGAGAATACAAACGGTGAGGATGTTCAGCGCTGCTCGAGTCATGATGCTCCGGTACTGAGAGATGAACTGATCTGATCTGACTGATGGAGAGATGAACTCTAATCGCGCGGATTCATGAAAAACTCTCCGTCTCAATGGGCGTGTGCAGGGAGTGCACGACCAGGTTTTTTTATTTATTTATTTATTTATTTATTTATTTTTGTATCTCCACAATCATATCATTTCATGCATTTATGTTCTTGGGAATATTTATAATCCGTCACGTCATTTCCACTATTTAGCAGACGATCATACCAAAAATACTGGCTGTTAGTTTAACTCCTGGACCACTACTGGGACTTGAAAAGTTTTGGCCTGCCTTTTTTTTTTTTTTTTTTTGTTCTACGCATTAAATGATCTGCACTGTCCTCTGGTGTCAGGAAACTGATAAAACAGCCCTCACATAAACAAACAGAAGTGTCTTTCCTCTGCCACTAGTCTGTGCAATTACCTCAGCATCATGCCCTCACCGAAACCTCAGACAGAAGCAGTTGATCTGAGAAACCTACCCAAAATATGGTCCCACAAACCTCTACTGCAGTTCATTCAGATTGGCGAAAAGTAGTCACAGTGAACTTTGAGGAGGTGAATTCAGTAGATAATGACGGAACTCTACCCCAAGGCAATAAAATTGTGCAACAATGTTCAGAAATGTGTTTGGTACCACACAGTAGTTGAGTGATCATATGTCTCTGTTTTTTGTTGTTGTCAGTGACCCAGGTGCGATTAAGAAGATCTAATGAATCCAGAAGACAGACACACCACTCCCTTACACACACACACACAGACCAGATCACTTTACACACAACATGAGCAGGAGTTGTGTTAAAACCGTAGACTGTATAAAGGTTAAAACCTGCTAAATAACATTGTGCAACATTCACTTATCAGCTATGTGCTATTCTGGAGGGTACACTTTGTGTTAAAAACAATTATTGATCATGAATGGTTTGGCTTGATTTCTCAAATCATATCTTAATGTATTCCTTTCAGGGATCAAACTCATGAATTTTGCCTGCGGTGTAAATCAAATTTAGTTCAACAAGTTTCTGCAAAGTAATTTATGAGTAATTTATGAATTTAAATAAAGTACTAGTGTATCTGGTGCACTCTGAGAGTTCAAGAGCACCAACCCAGGTTCAGTGTGGAAACTGAGCAAAGAAAAGAGTTGGTGAATTCAATTTGTACCTCAAATGTAAAGGGGACTTTTTTTTAGTAGCGAAATAGTGTCTTAAGGCCCGTTCACACTAAGAACAGTAAAAAGAAAATGGTTACAAAACTACAAACGTGGCGGATGTGTGCGACCACGATAAAGTAGAAATGTTTAGATAAAGGTTTTGAATAATTCACAATAAATAATCAACAGTATCTCAGAAAATTAGAATATTGTGAAAAGATTTAATATTGAAGACACCTAGTGCCACACTCTAATCAGCTAATTAACTCAAAACACCTGCAAAGGATTTTAAATGGTCTCTCAGTCTAGTTCTGTAGGCTACACAATCATGGGGAAGACCGCTGACCTGACAGCTGTCCAAAAGACAACCACTGACACCTTGCACAAGGAGGGTTTTCTGAGTTTTCACTGTGTTTTCTGAGGTCCAAGGTCAACACAAATGTATACCAGGAAGTTTTAGAGCACTTCATGCTTTCTGCTGCTGACCAACTTTATGAAGATGCAGATTTCATTTTCCAACAGGACTTAACACCTGCACACAGTGCTAAAGCTACCAGTACCTGGTTTAAGGACAATGGTCTTAATTTGCCAGCAAACTCGCCTGACCTTAACCCCATAGAAAATCTATGGGGTATTGTGAAGAGGAAGATGCGATATGTCAGACCCAAGAATGCAGAAGACTGAAGGCCACTATCAGAGCAACCTGGTCTCTCATAACACCTGAGCAGTGCCACAGACTGATCGACTCCATGCCACGCCACATTGCTCCAGTAATTCAGGCAAAAGGAGCCCCAACTAAGTATTGAGTGCTGTACATGCTCATGCTTTTCATGTTCATACTTTTCAGTTGGCCAAGATTTCTAAAAATCCTTTCTTTGTATTGGTCTTAATTAATATACAAATTTTCTGAGATACCGAATTTGGGATTTTCCTTAGTTGTCAGTTATAATCATCAAAATTAAAATAAATAAACATTTGAAATATATCAGTCCGCGTGTAATGAATGAATATAATATACAAGTTTCACTTTTTGAATGGAATTAGTGAAAGAAATCAACTTTTCGATGATATTCTAATTATATGACCAGCACCTGTAAATTTTAAGGGGCATTTAAGAGCATTATGAACAATATTTATTTTTTATAACCATACAAATGGCAGGACATCGGTTTAGGTCGAATAATTTATAAGATGAATATGATGAAAAATTCAAAGGTCAGACTACACATTACTTTAATACCCTTTACAGAGATATCACCAAATGTCCTCCAAGTGTCCGAGCTGTATAAGGAGTTTGTCAGCACTACATCACCTTTGGTCAACACCATCAGGATGTTCAGTGAGGATCCACTGATGGATTCAGGCTTTGGAAAAGTTAAGGCTGGGAGTGCCGTCATCATACCAGCAGAAACAACCTGCAACATTATTCACTGTCAAGATCCCACATCTGACACTTCTTGATTACAACCTTGAACTACCTGTCTGCTCGTTTGTCCAAAGCAAACATACAGTCTTTCGTATATGCACAGGAAATGTTTAACAGTTTATCAAAGTCACTTAAATACAAATGGCCACGCTTTTATAGGCAGAAAGATGTATCACTAATATATTAAAATCACTAGATAGGCATATGAGAGATAGAAATGATATGAGTGCTAGGTTAAAAAAGGTTTTCATCATCTAAACAAAAGCAGATTTTGACAACAGCCATGGAAAATGACTCACAAATATAAAAATACAGTGTGTTCAGTTTTGACAGAACAGACAACACAACACCAACTCACATCTGACCCAGACAGTGTCTATCATTTATTCTTATGATCACATGATTTTTATACACCAGAATCATTAAAGAAGCCCTTGTGAGTGTATAAAGATCCGATAGGCACACATTATCTGGGACTTGAACACACAGCTGTAGACACAAGACAAGCAGGACACGTACTTTACATCTTTACGTTCACATATACAGTAGAAAGAGACACATTAAAAGGTAAAAAAAAATTCATAAAAACAAGTGCTTTGTCTTGTCATAAAAACCACAAACTAACACAAATTCACACAGGATATCTTACATCATAGGGCTCATCATGTAAAATGGCATTTACTATCCATTGCATAACGATCCTAAGGTATAAAAATGTATTCGCTCACAACGAAGGTCTTAAGATAAGTTAATATTATGGCATTTATGTGCATGCTTTTTTTTTTTTTTTTTTTTGGAAACAGGCTCGTAAAGTGTCTATCGTTGATTGCGAGCTGCAAAAGTCACTGATTATGGCCGTCAGTGCTCATCCATAAGGTGCTCGGGGGCGACTAAAGGCAATTAAGAAATGATCCTTATATTTACACATTCATAATGGTTTGCGGATCACTACGGCAGCTTACGGATAAACGTCACTGCGCTTGAAAACTCCCTGAATTTCAGCTCACGTGTCACTTCCTGTCTGTGAGCACCGAGTTCTCCTCCCGTGGGATGGTCCATCGCTGTCCTGTGAGCTCGTAGGTCCTTTATCGAAGGCGATGATAGTGTTCTTGACGAGTCGCGTGCAGGTTTCATCAGCAAGTCTTGACGGAGGATTTGGACACGTCTGAGGTTTTCATGATGACGCTGGCACGTTTCTCGTGGACCGCCGGCTGGCCGGAGGGGCCGGGGCTGTGGGAGGACGAGGGGAAAGGGGTGTTTAGGAGGCTCCAGTTCGACTCACCGGTGAAGGGGGCGTGCAAGTCCGAAGGTGCAGAGTCTCGGACAGTGGTTATCTTGAAGTTAGGCTTTTCGGGAGAAATGAAAGAAGACATGCCAGGAAGGGGCATCCTCATCTTCTTGTCTTCATGTCCAAACAGCAAGGCCTGAATACGCTGCAGGACCAAACAAAGCCACATCAGTGATTAGGACACTAGTAGAAATGACAAATGCTAATATAACATACTAATTGTCATGGTTTTCAATCATTTAGAGGCAATGGACCCCCAAATATAATCATCCTTACACAAAGGACTCCATCCTAGAATATAAAGGGCAACTATATATATACACCGGTATATAATAACTTATTTATAATATTAAATATTTTATTTTTTCATTTTAATTATATTTTGTTTAACTAATTATTTATTTTAAATCAAACAATTGTAATTATTTTATTTTAATTTAATGTTTTGATTTATTTACATATTTCTTTAGTAAATTTTTTTTAAATGATTTAAAAACTCCCTTTCAGACCCCAGTTTGAAAACCTCAGATGTTACAGATTTTATCTTAAAGAAGGTGATTTAGTGTACACGTAGTATAAGTTCAGTCCCTCTCTGTTTTACATCAAAAAAAAAAAAAATGTAAAAATAAAATATATATTTTTTTTTTTTCAATAAAAACATCAGAGAATCATGAAAATGACAAAAGGTCTGGTAATCTCGGATGAGGTTAAGTGTCTTCATCAAGAGCACAAAGGTGATAGCTAGCACTTAAATCTGTCGATTTTCTACCCAGGAACTAACGGTATATTTTCATGAATTACAACCTGAGGCCATGTCGTAAAAACACACACTTCCTTGTGTTCAAATGATGATAATCCTGAATTGCATGAGAGCGTTGTGGCCCACATCGCCAGGGGCCCCACTACTCACAGCCCAGAGCTCACCGCCATCAGTTGCATTTCCTCTCTGACACTCAGCTTCATGCCTTTGATTGTTCTCTCTAGAAACTGTAAGACGTTTGCTCCACACATCTGAACCGTGTTTAGACTGATAACTGGCACATAAAACAGTCGGTCTAACAACACTTCAAATTCATGATTATTTATAGCTTCTATTGTTTTAACATGACAGAATTATGGCGACAGACTGGCTATCATCAGACTGCAGGATCTGCTGGCTTCCTAACAACATTTGAGGGCAAATTTATCACAAAAACTAAAACGATTAAAAGTGAGGGCGAACTCTTCAAGTAGTGTTTAAAGAGTCTAACATTAAAGTCAAACCTTAAGTTCTTAGATGTAAGGTACATACTGAGAAAAAACAACAACAACAACAACGCATGGTACCCTTTTATATGTGAAAATATTGTTTGTCCCAAAAATTAAATATGCTATATCAATATAAAATAAAATATGCAGTTATTTTGACTTTAAATATTCATTTAGAAACATTATAAAAAAACTCATTGCTCTTGGTTGGACAACTTCAGTAAAGTTATAAATGACAATATACAGTAAATATTAAATTAAGTGGTTTTATTTCTCTTTCATCAATTTCTTATTTTATTTCATTTCTTATTCATTTGATGCGGCAGTTAAATACCTATTAAATACCTAAAGTAGTATGCCTTAAAGGTACAATTTAATGTAAAGCCTTTAGTCTGCAGATTTGAAAGATCATGAGAAACTTTTCATATCCTGCCATGAAATGTTTTTTGCAGGTAAAGCAAAATTCCCCTCCCTCAAAGCCTAAGTGACATTTTAATCAGCCGTCAAAGCTGACGTCTGTCTTTTGGGTGACAGCAATTCTATGGGTGAATCAGAGATTTACTCTTTCTATTTCAATAGTTTTCTAACAAGCCGCAGCACATTTACCAGAATCAGTGAGAAGCCTCACATCACTGCTTGTTCTTTCTTTTTTTTTTTCTCGTCTTGTTTTGCATCATAGTTCTGAGGTACAGGAACCGAAAACAGGGGTTTGAGAGCGTCTGCCATGTAAGATTTACCCAGATGCATGCTGGAACTTACATGTGTGGAGAGATTACTGGGCGCTTGTAAACGGGAAGTAGGAAGAGCCACAAACTTTCAGGCAAGAAACATTAAATCACAAGACCTGGCATTTTAAAATCAAAATAAGTTTTGTAGCTTCAAGTCCAAAACTCTAGCTTTAAACTAACCTTTTAGCAGATAAAGCCATTTAAAATGTATAGTCTTCCTTTTCCAGAACAAAAAAACCTAATATCATCATGCATATACAAACGTTTGTCTATTAAATGTGCTCTAGTATGATAATTACACCATTATTTGACTAGCAAGTAGCAAAGCATGTTCAAATGAATATAAAGTATAATACACTGTACATAATTAATAATCATTTGAATGCAAAACACTGAAAGGTTTGTAAAATGATTAATAAAGTATGTTATGCATATCATTATAGGTCAGGCTTAAAATGCACCTTTACAATCTTTTTTTTTTTTTTAAGTCTTTGTATCCCATCCTTTACCTAATTAATGTATTGAAGACCTCTGTTTTAAAGTAAAATGCTTGTTCATATTCTGTTTGTTTGTCGATTTAAAGTTAAAAGTTCAATCTAAAATTGATAGAAATTGATTGAAAAATTGAAATTGATTATATAAATTTGAGACACTTGTACAAGACTAAATGCAACACTTTTTGCCCCTAAGACTAGTTTACTCAAAAACAGCTGTGACATCACTAGACAATCACAGGCCGGACTGATCATGCAAAAAGCCAAAGTGGGTGAGTACTTAGATGCTGTATGTTAGACTATCTGGCAAATTTGAGTCTGTAATCTTACTACTGCGATTGCCTGTGAAAACATTTGCACATGTCTGTGAAAACATGCTCTGCAAAACTCATTCATTTTTGGCACTGCAAGCATGTGGTGTATATTTTTAACATGCATATTTGTGCCATGTCAGTAACAGACCTTAGAACAAGAGAGCTTCCTTTAAATGTCTGAGCCACTAAACTCAATGTTGATATTCAGGCAGCTGATATAAAAATGTAAACACTAACTCGGTCAGTAAGATTCTCCTCGAAGTGTTGCATTCGCTGTAGTTCAACAGTAAGTCAGCACAGGTGCAAGCAGTTTCTGTGATAGTGCCTCTTGTGGCTGAGGATGCAACACACACTAATGTAAAGGAATAGCTTAACCAAAAAATAAAAAATTTGCTGAAAATTTACTCACTAAGCCAATGTCATTAAGCCATCCATGATCTAGATTCTGCAACGGAACAGATTTGGAGAAATGTAGCATTACATCACTTATTCCCCAATGGGTCCTCTGCAGTGAATGGGTGCCGTCAGAATGAGAGTCCAAACAGCTGATAAAAACATCACTATAATCCACAAGTAATCCACACCATTCCAGTCCATCAGTTAACATCTTGAGAAGTGAAAAGATTTGCTTGTAAGAAACAAATCCATTATTAAGGTTTTTAACTTTAACCCATCGTTACTGATAATAGGAGTCCAGAATCCATAATAATGCATCCTGCAGTGAAAAAGTCCATCCCCTGTTGTCCTCTCACATTAAAATCCTGGACTGGAGTCATGTGGATTATTGTGATGTTTTTATCAGCTGTTTGGACTCTCATTCTGACGGCACCCATTCACTGCAGAGGATCAATTGGTGAGCAAGTGATGTAATGCTACATTTCTCCAAATCTGTTCGGATGAAGAAACAAACTCATCTTGAATGGCCTGAGGGCGAGTACATTTGTAACTATTCTGACATTGTGAAGTCAAATAAAGATTGATTTTGAATAATTATCATGGAGTATATTTTGGCATTTAGTGTCTGTATGAGAAGCACAATTCAGTTCCTCACACCCCTAAAGCATAACATAAACAGATATGTACACAGAAGGATTCTGGGTATTGCTTGGACACGCCCATTAAAAAACACTCTTCTTTGTGGATCGTTCTTTTGGCCGCTATAACTCAGCATCTGCAGTCTATAATTTCAATGTAAAATTTCTAATTCAATATAAACCCAATCATTTCACATGTAAAAACATTATAACCATCTATTCTGTGTTTAAGCCTGTCCAGTTTCGCAATGGGAGAGTTGTGCACATACCTCTTTGTTGTCTTCCTCACTGGCGCTGTCTGTATCGCTCTCTGCTGGAAAACGGAGAGAAAGCAAAGTGTTTAGACTGATTCATCAGGGATTTCCTGACAGACAGGTTATCGTGTATGGGTGGATGAAAAAATGTTCAACCGATGGCCTGCCTGTACGCCTTCTATATTTAACCCTTACAGCTTTAGATGTTTTAACCGATTACACCTATTAATAACTTCGAGATATCCTCAGGGCCAGTCATTTCTAACGTTTTACAGCTTAAATTGCACTGAGAGATGCTTCGATAAGAGAATCTAAATTGTAAATACAAGGAAAAGAAAGAAAGAGAGTTTGCTTTGGCAGTGAGGCATTGTGTTTGTGTTTACTATGAATAACTCCGAACTTGGGCAAGACATCTCATGCTGAAAAACCACACGCTTTCAGCCCCAGGGACTTCTGAGAAAAAAAACGGATTGTTGATTGGAAAACACGGAACAACAGGACATGAGTCAACATTCCCGTCCGTGTACAAACGCACTGTCAAGTGGTACTGTACGGTAAATTTCACGCCACTACAACACGTTTTCAGAAGCCAAGCCCCACAGTTTCAACAATGGCAGGAGTTCATCTCAGTCCTCCACGCGCAGTCAATGAGCAGACAGAAGAGTAGCTACAATAAAATGCATCATCTGCATTCCTTACTTGAAACTAGCTCCCAGAGGGGACTGAATAAAAGAGAAACACTTATAGAAGGAGATGCGGGAATGCTGTAGCTGTAATCTTGGATCTAACAGTGTTTCGCAGCGAGCTGGATGGCTTCTTATTGGAAGCAAGCCTCTGCCATATTTTGCAATAATTAATTAGTGGTGTTTGCTAAGATATACTGTAACTAATCTATTACTCACTTGGCCAGATATGGATTTGAATAAACTTCTAACCCACAGTATTAGACTTTAGCATTCGCTACCGACCACCAATGAATGATTCATGCGATTAGACTGAAGATTTTTGCTTGGAAGCCAAAACTATTTACTCAGTTACAGTAACAGTACATTCTCATAGAGTTACAGTAAAGAATATATTATAGAAACCAGCCAGAATACCCTTTGTTTATGCTGGATCGTGCCTGTAATATTTGAGGTTTTGCGACTGTCGTTGAAGTAACAAGGTAAAATGGCAAAATGGCAAACCAAATCACATTGAATAATCACATCCACTTAATTGTTAGTATCATTTGTTCATTTAAACCTAACTAAGACTTTTTTCATTATGACTTTACAACCCAAAATCCAATTTTGCTATCAAAGTCAAAGATCTCTGCTTGTCCATTATAGCATTATAAGTGGATTATGGTGTCAGGCCTTTATAAGATATTGAAGGCACACTTTAACTTTATGAAGACGAGCACATGCAGGTGAGAGTGAATTGTGTTTGCACCTCATCGTTATATATTAACTCCATCTAGCCAGAGCTGTGTTACAGTACAGAGGTACGGCTGTCCTTGAGGCTCAGCTCTAACGGACATTGTACAACACAACCAACACAAACAGCTTACACCGATCTCAATGCGTCACAGCAGGTTTCAGGCCAAAAATTAAATGCTTTAGGAGCGATACCTTTCTTTTCAAATAAGGACAACAGATACACTGCAAAAAAAAAAAAGAAAAAAAAAAAGGATTCTTACATAGTATTTTTGTTGTTTTCCTAATCTAAATATTCTTAAAAGCATGATACTTTAAGAAATAAAATGACTTAAAATATATATTCTTGTTTTCCAAAACATAAAAATTAAGGTCAAGAAACAGGGTAAGAAACATAAACTTATTTCAAAGGAAAAACTAGATTATTTTTGTTTAAACTCACATGATTGTTGAGAAACTAAATTAATATCTTATGCAACATTGCTTCTCAAGTAAATGGATCTAGATTTACAAATTTTTATATATTTGTTTTGGAAAACAAAAATACTAAAATCATTTATTACAGTGAACTAACTTTGAGCAGTACAAAAGACCTTATCCACAATTCAATTAACAATTTGTCTTGTTTCCAGGGGCCCATTTCAAGAAGGAGGATCAACCAACTCTGAGTTGAAACTTAAAGTCTGAGTTAACTTACCCTGAGATGGGAAACTGAGTTTTTGGGTTCAGAACAGCTGAAATCGAGTTTAGTGCGTGCACCACGACTATGAGAAGTCATGATCAATGGAGCTCTGAAAATATGATTCACCATGGCAACAGCACCGACAAAAAAACATCAGCATACCTTTGAGTCAATACATAACTTGAATTTTTAATCACCGTTATAATGTCAAAGGTAAAAACTTGGAGAACGGTAAGTTTTGAACTAATAATAATTTACATGGTATCCTACAGGCAAAAAAAAAACATTAAGTATAAAAACATAATTCAACCAGGGAAAGTTTTACCCATAAAAGGTTCATGAGTGTACGCAGGCTACATGACTTTACAAACATTTGTCATATTAAATAAATATCATGTTTATTTCAGTGCGCAGCAGCTTTTTTCCACATAGTCTAATGCTAATTAAGTTACCACTTTAACTGACTTGATGAGTTTAAGTTTCCTCTCTTTCAGAAACAGACTTGACTTATCCTGCTTTCTCGGGTTTGATAAACCTCCCATTCTGAAACCGAAAACCCAGAGTTCCCCTGATTTCAGGGTTAACATACTCAGAGTTTTCACCAAACCTCCTTTCTGAAACAGGCCTCAGAACAGATAAAAATCCAAACGCATTTACTTGAAAAGCACAATACTTAAAGATATTAAGTCCAGTTTTCTGAAAAATTATCCAAATTAATTGAGTGTATGCCTTAAACAAGAAAAAAAACATATCAATGGGGAAAGAAATATAAACTTCATTCAAAATGAAAACAAGATTATTTTTTCCTTATGTTTTTCCATTAGACAGATATTATATTCATGTTTGAAGCCTAACTTAATTTTGAAACATTTTCCACAAAACAATACTTGATACCTTTAAATAATTTCCTAAATATATCTAGATATTTGTACTGGAAAACAAGACAAAAACCCTAAGTAAGAAATTCTTTTTTTTTTTTTGCAACACACAATATCAAATCTCCCACCTGTATCAGTTTCCACTGGCCACTAAAAGGCTAACAACTGGGTGGTTTGAAAGTCTGGACATTTATATAAAATAAAAAGTCAAAAAATTTCAGCAAATGGAGCTGATTTGGGGCAAATTCAAACCCACAAATCCCACACAAGCTCAATATGTCTGGAGCACACAAGGAAACCACAAAGCAACTGTTGATTATTTTGCAACTGGATAAATGCAATTGGTATCACAGCCCAAAAGCATCTAAGTTCTAAAGCCAATAAGGATGTAAAAGCAATGCTTCACTGTGAATATAGCAATGGCTAAATGATTGAGAGTAAATTTGTTGAGCCAACCTCCATACGAGGAGACGGGGGAGATCTGTAAGGGGTACAGGTCACTGGAGGTCACAGCCTGCTCCTCGTTTTCCGTCACCACCTCGATGGTCTGACAAACGTCCGGCAGATCGTTAATGATCAGGTGGTCGTCCGCTGGGCTCCGCCCACCAGCCTCTGGGGAAGGAGAACAGGGAAGAGAGAGTGAATATGGAGAACAGTGAAGTGGGAAGTGGACGAGTTTCTTAAAGGGGGGTGAGCCAGATCTGTGTCATTTTTCACTCCCTCAATCCTTGCAATCCCTCCGGTCCACTCAGCTGAACTCCATTTCCCATGAGTCCGTATTGAAATGATGCAGTGGAAACCAGGTTAAAAACAACTGGACCAGCTGAAAGGCTGCTTGCAGATCAATTATGCTGCAGTTGATTTTGCTTTGCCAATTCGATGCGTATCACAAACCCCACATGACTAACAAAACAAACACACGCTAAACTCAACTTTAACCCCGATCCAGTGCGTTAGTGAAATTGAAGGGGAAAACAGAGAACAAGTGGACGTGATTAAACAAAAACAGTAACAAGGAGATCAGGTAAAACTGGTCCAGGACAAAATGATAGGTGTAGTAGTGTGATCATATCCCATAAAAAAAGAAAAAGACCAATCATACTTACATTTGAGTTGTATTGACAAAGTTTCTATTCTATTACAAATTCAACAATAGGCAAATCAAAAGGCTCTTTACTGACTCAAACTGCCAGCATTGTGAAACACTGGGTTTACATGTGTAGGAGCTGGAATAAACCTTACTCTATAGGTCAACTTCAGTGCCATAATGTCTGTAACGTTTTTGATTTTGTAGTTTTGTGAAGGCAGGGAGATGTGAGAGAATGTCTAACAGCTGTGAAATGACGCATGTGTTAAACTAGGACAGGAGAGGCACAGCAAAAAACAACTTGTGTTAGAAAAGCCTAAAGCATTCTGTGTATTTGCAAAAAGTGGCTGATGAGGAACACAGAACAAAACGCTGATGTGTTTTAAGGATCCTTTGATATTCTCTGAAACCACAAGTCATGCTTTTTTAAAGAGATTCCTCAAATAAACTTGAGAGAGAACATCTTTTAACAACTTAATGTGTTTGAATTTGAAAAATTTTTAGAAGAATTACTATTTGATACATATCTACAACGTGTATTATATTCTTAAATAACATAGTAAATACATATTAAGCATTCAAAAGAGTTTTGTTTTTAAGGGTTAGTTTTTCTTCAATAGAGTGATGTGCTCTGGCTGGACAGAATTTTAATGGGTAATATATTTATAACAAATATTTAAAATAATATTAATAAACATATTTTAATAAAATATTTATTGATCATATTTGCTACATATACAAATTATTATAATTAATTAATTGATTAATTAAAATAAATACACAACAAGTCATTCAAAAGTGTTATGGTTTTGGTTCGTTTGAAGTTACTCTTTAAAAAAAGCAAGTGCTCTGGTTGGACAGAACTGAAATGGGTCATATATTTATAACAAATACTATATTAATAAAATTCATACTTTTTTAAAGAGAACCTTAAAATAACAATATAACCTAACACTTATAATAGCTAAAAATACCTAACATAAAAATAGCTTGATGTATATTTATTATAATTATTTTAAATCATCATTATTAGTGTTTTTCTATCAAATAAATTAAAAAAAAATATAGTATTATTAAAATAAAATTAAAAATACTGTTAATAAATACACCAAGTCATTCAAATGTGTTCGGTTTTAGGATTATTTTTAGCTTCGGTTTAAAAAAGGCCTAAATTGTAATACTCCCTCAAATAGCAAACAGATCTGTCAAAACAGATTTTCTTTAGTCTGAGGCTTTAGCTAAATTACACCTGTACTGTGTTGCTAAAAGAAGACTCACAATTATCTGTTTTGGAGAGCAGAGAAACAACATGTGCAGCAGAGAGAGTGTACAGATAAAAACTAACCCACAGAGCAGATAGCATTTCAGATCCTAACTCTTTCTTGCTAGACTGTAGAGAACAGGTTCCACCTGAATATACTCACTAAACACAGGTGTGCAGGGCGGAGCAGAAAGTTCACTACATACCTGTACCACAGTAATCTGCCTCCTGCTTGATAGTGACTGGGGTTTTACAATCTGAAGAGCCATTACTGTTTTCCCAACTCGAAGGCATAGGGCATGGCCTCACTGCCTGCAGTTAACACACACACACACACACACACACACACATTATATTTACACCCATGTCAATTATATCTCATAACCTTTTTTGATTAGAGCATTTCTGACAGCTACAAAATATACACTAGAGTGGAAGTCCATACCTTTATCTTTTCTTCTTTCTCAATTCCTCTCTTTTTCCCTTTGAGAAACAGACACACAAATCTAGATCAGTGCATGCAAATAAATAGCACTTCAGAAAGTATCACAACGGCAGATGTCACAAAACCTGTCAAGAAGGTTTCTAGAGCCTATTTCAGCCCAAAATCATAACACAACAACGGGATCTTTAATTTGATCTTGAGGATAAAAAAATGTTTAGGGCCATTAAGATGTTTCACAATATAATATTAGATACTAGTTTTACTACAATGTAAAAAAAAAATATCGTTATAGTAATGATTCTGTTTGTAATTATTATTGTCAGTGGCAGTTTTTGTTTAACACATTTATTCTTACAAATAAACATAAAAGTTGTTCATACATATGAAAAGTTTAAGAATTTTTTAAGGTGAAATTATTTTCTTGTCCGCTTTTATGAGATTCGCCCCCCAAAAACATATATATATATTTTTGTTAAGTCATATTTTTCGCTATATACTATTACATAGTAGTTTTAATATGTTTTATTATCTTAAGAATTCTGGATGTCTTTTGAATTTTTTTCTTTGTAAATATTGTTCTTAACTGTAATTAGATCTTCATTAATAATGTTTTTACTTAAATCATCATAAAGCGGTACGACAACTACCACCATGACATTATTTTCATGACAATTTATTAACACACACACGTTAAATTAAAATTTAATTGGCTTAATTTTCATGAAAATAATGTAGGGGAAAAATTATTAAATTCAAAGTTATCCATGCATAAAATAAACTCTTATTCCTTTCTAATATGTTTTGCAGGTGAAATATTGCACACATATTTTCAGCTGTTGTGGTATTCCACCAAAATCTTCACATTTTTTAGACACAGATCAGTTACAGTTGAAAGTCAAAGTTATAACAGACAGACGAAGTGGGAACATACCATTCTTAGGTGTGATTAAACAAACATGACAGAAATGTCTTTAAACTGCACTTCGTTATGAGCAGCGTGTCAGAAGGAAATGAAGGCTGGTCTGTGTGATGCAGTCAGTGTCAGCACTGATGTGTGATCGACTGACCTCTCTTTGACTGCCTCTCAGACGCTGACAGCATCTTGTACACCCTGAAGGCATTTGTTCCCTTTTTCATGCTTTTGTCTTTCACCTCCTCTATATCAGGCAGGGAGTTCATTGCACAGCGGAAGTTCGCCTTCCATGTTTTGGGGTCCGGTTTGTCACCTGGCTGATATTTCCCTAAAAAAAATGGCAGTCAAAAACTGGATAAAGGTAATGTGGAATGACAGTTTACTATCACTTCAGCTCTTTATATCTAAATTGACATCATTAGCTGTAAACTTTCAATGAAATTCAAAATACAGATAAGAATAGGAATATCATGGAGACATATTGTTGGACTCTTTTGACCTAGACCAGAAATAATCACCCTAGGAACCAACAAATAAAACCCCAGCGACCACCCTGAACACCCTGGCAACCAACAAGCTAAACCATAGCAACCACCTAGAAAATCCCAGTAGCCAACTAGTAAGACCCGATATATATTGCCAAGGCCGATATATCGGCCGATAAGTTTTTCTGCTTGGCCGATGTATTCGAGGCGGGACTTTTATTTTGACAGCGATGAGAGCGGATAGAAGTCTGTCTAATATTCAGATAGAACGGTTAAACAAAGGAATTAATGTATACAAACTGCTATCCGATTGCTTTTATATTAGCCCTATTAGTAATAGAAAGGCAAACATTATAATACTTTCTCGTTTGCTGTAAACAAGAAGTAAAATGCATTTATATAATTTAAACAAACCTTTGAATGACTAATGAACATTTAATTTCACAAACCTTGCAAACTTAGTCGAATCCAGCTGAGAGATCTTGTGAAGTGTGCATTTGTATCCAGCATGATCGCGTGTTCTCTGTGTCGTCAATGTGAAGTGAATGCTTTAAATTTGAAACTCGTGATTTCATGCATTTGCCCACTGTCATATTCATGTCATTTTCACTGTGTGCTGTATGTAAAATGAGGGTGTGATGAGTGGGGTGGGGCTTAGGGCGGGTCCGAGGGCTGGGGGATCGAGTCGAGGCCAGTGGAGTGATTGGAAATGAGTGACACCTGCACCACTCACCTGTCTCGAGTCAAACAGAGGAGCTCCGGAAGGATAAAAAGAGGAGTTACGACACTGAAGGATGAGGGAGGACCAGACCTGGGCTTTATTTGGTGTTTTGGTTTTGTTTGTGCGCGGCAGTTGCGCAGTTTTGTGTTTATATAATTATTAAAGTTTTATTTAAATGTTCGACGGTTCCCCCCTCCTTCTTCCCGACTTACGAACAGTGTTATAGAGGGTTACCCTGGCTTTATTTGGAAAATATGATTCCCAATGCCCACAAATTTCCCAGAATACTTAGTCTCCTGTTGGTTACAGTGTTACTCTCTTTTTAAATTATATTTGTATTAAATATTTATTTATTTGTGAAAAATACTGTCATCTAAAGTATAAGCATGTTTCTTTCACACATTTTTTTTATCCATTGTCAAATGATTTCAGATATCTTAAATATTAATATTCATGATTTAAACAAATCATATCGGCTTTATTTCGGCTATTGGGCTGCACGATGTGTCGTTTAAGCATCGATATTGCGATGTATGAATCCACAATTGTCACAGCACAGGATTTGCGATGTAGGCTGTCGTAGATGATCCGTTATTCATTAACTGTACGCGCAGCTGCTCCCCGGCTCTTGACGAATGTAATTTGCGGATTAATTGCACAGCATAACCATCATAGAGTGAAACTTTATCATTTGCATGCGTTTTTAAATCCTGTCAGTTTAACAGGGCGCATATAAGAACGAGCAGAGAGAGAGAGAGAGCGTGTTGTCAAATCTTGTGCGATATCCTAAACTGCAGAGATAATTACACAACCCGTGCCGTACACGTCTGATTCGCAAACTAATTATTCCTTTGTTCTGATTCAATTAATGAATGGTTTAAACACTGAACTCAAGAGACATCTGAATTGGTGTATCAAAAAAATATGTAACACTTTATAATAATTTTCTATTTATTAAACTACTTAACTACATTATTTAACATTTACTATTACTAAACTGCACTTCTACAACACCTCTACAATTTCAAAATTTATGTTATAGCCTTCATTGTTGAAATCAAAAGTTGTACAGTATTTTTTAACATAGTTAATGCACTGTGAAGTAACATTACCAAACAATGAACAGCTGTGATTTTATAAACGAAGATAAACAAAGATTAATAAATATAGTAACAAAAGTATTGCTTGTGGTAAGTTCATGTTAGTTAATAAGTTAACAATTCAAACCATAACCTAAAGTTACAAACAAATAATTTACTCTAATTTAAATACTCTGATGTTTAAATCATTTAAAATGAGAATGTAAGTGTGCTCACCCCATTTTTGTTTGTAAGAAACAAATAGATTAGATTTCATATCACAGTATATATCGCAATGTCATTTTTTCCCAATATCGTGCAGCCCTAGCATTGGTTGTCAAAAAACACGTATCGGTCGACAACTACACCCAACCAACAATACCATAGAAACAATAGCAACCATCTAGATCATCCCAGTAACTAACTAATATAAAAAATAGCAACCATCCGATCCAGAATACCCTAGGAACCAACAAGTAAAACCCTAGCGACCACCCAGAACACCTTAGTAACCAACAAGTAACCACCCTGACAACCACCCAACCTAGAATCACCATCAAACCAAAACTGTAGCAAAATCCAAATAAGCAAAACCCAAGCAACAACCAAGAACACCCTAAAATCCATCTAGAAACCCTAGCAACCATTTATAACTCCCTAGCAAACTGCAATTCAGCATGCCAACAACTACTTATAAATAGGTCAGTGCCATTCAAACTGTTCTAACAAAAATTTGATCTAGTTTGATCTAGATCTAGTTTGAATATTCACAATTGCATCTTTATATTTCAAGAATGTTATGTTTGTACAGTAAGTATATGTGCATTCCTGTGCACATATGACAGTCTGCGTGCTGACTGCACCTGTATGGATGGCCCAGTTTCGGAAGAGCGGCGCATCTTTCTCCACGTCCCAGCCGTGTCGTGCAGCATGCATCCATGGAATCTGGAATATTCTCTTCTCCTGCAGGCAAAGAACATGCAAAACATGTCACAAGCCAAGACACACCCTAAATGCACCGTGTTTGTGCGCGCAGTCACATTTACATGACAAAATGCTTCCCAGATAATAGCATCTAGCTCATGGCATGTGTAGTTGTAAAAAAACAATGCTGTAAAAAGAGTAGTTTAAACACAGTCACAGTACCTTGTTCACCCAAAGAAGCCCCGGTATTTTACTAGAGTTTATCTGCTCTTCCAACCATGGTCTCATACGCATTCTCTCCACCGGCATGCTGGCCTAGAGAAAGAGAGTGAAAGAGAGAGAGTCGAAGACAGATCTGGAATGTGTCAAAGGTTGACAGCAACCTTTCCTCCTTCAACAGGTAGTACATTCTATATCTAAGAAACGCAATGATAAACTTTAACCCCATTTCTAAAAACAAACCTCCAACAGAGACCATCTGAATCACAATTAACTGGAAGTTACTCCAAACAAAATGATTATGAAATTTCATTTGTATTCGGGATTTCATACAAGCAAGAGTCAAGACCGTGAGTCAGGAGGACATGAATGACAACACAAATAGAGGATGTTGGAGCGTGTGAGAGAGAGAGAGAGAGAGAGAGTTTATCTAAGAGTACATGGAGTACCTGTTGGCAAACCTGTAATATCAATCATGCAAGATGTCAGACATGAGAAGTACATGTTTCTTTATCTGTTTTAATTTAACAAAGCGTAAATTACAAAAGTTACAGATTAACCAATTCAAGCTCATAAAAAGGTTTATAGTTAATCACAATGAAAACTCATGCTTTTAAATCAACTGTTTGGTGCTAACTAAGACCTTTGAGCTTTTATGGTCCACTAGGAAACAAGAGCGAGCAAAGGCAATCGCAACATAGACTAACATACAGGAATTACACCACATACTACATATAACATAAGCATAAATAGGCACAATTATGAACCCATTTTTAAATATTTGCATAAAAAATATGCATAAAACCATGCAAAACAGTAGGGATGCATGATATATTGGTCACATATAGCTGCTGTTAGTGCTTTTAGTTTATTTATATTGGTTAATATTTAATATATAAGAAATTTGTTTCGGTCTCTTTCTACATGTTAAACTAATTCTGACATCATACAGTGCCAACATAAACGAATAGTATTTAGATCATAGCACTATTTAAGAATGAGCATTATGTCTTAAAGAAATGTCTCATCTAAACTATTTATATAAACTATTCAGCTTTCTCGTTAACTATTGGTCTGCCTGTTAGTCTTTCATACTGTACATTTTAACACCAAAATGCCCAAATTCAATCATCATAACATGATATGAAATAGACAAATAACTAGTTTTTACTGCGTTTTATTACTAAGCCTTCATGTTATAAGAATATTGAACTATATGTATCATATTTTCAAACAAAATTTGGATTCAGATATTGGTGCACCAGTTCACGACAGACTCTTTCCATGACAGTGCCCCTGTTACACCCAGTACACATCCAGGTAAGTCAACAACGGTAACAATAATCCCCACACGTCCGTGCAAACTTCTCAACAACATAATTTGGCATTAAAAATGCGTTATTTATCGGTTCTGCTCAGAACTTACGGTGACGTTACATTGCAGTGTCCCAATCATTCTTGCAGCACACACTACATCAGATGACTTCAACCTCCCCAAATAAGCGTGATAGAGTTGTCAACTCAACTCAAAAGTGAAAATAAGCATTCCATGATTCCCTCTGAATCCAAACACCCCATGACTTTCGATTTATCACTCACTCCCAGGAACTCAACGTGGCCTACAGCAATAAACATCCACTTACATATATATATACATGAGCCCCATAAACACATGCGGAAATGCAATTAATTACCTGCGACGCGTAGAAACCGCTCTAGTAATAAAAGCAAAGAGGGTATGAAGAATATTGACAATTTGTAGTTTTCGATAACAAAACGAAAAGTCAAATGGGTTTGAGTTCGCTCTTCAGATCGAAAGCAAAACAAGTGAAGGAAACAAGCGCTTGGGTGGAAATCCCCAGTGTGCGTGTGAGTGAGTGTGTGTTGTGCGCTTACTTCGTGTTTCCAAATCCTACTACGGCCTGGGTTTGGGTTATTAATATTAACAACGTAGCCGAGACGTTCGCAAGCTGATTGGCTGCCATACAGATAATTTGGTAAAGAGGCGTGTAGATATAATAAAAGTGGGAGGTAGTCAAGGAAAGAACTCCGTCAAGGGGGAAGGCTTAGCTCATGAATATTAATTACGTAGCGAGACGCTAGCGCACCAATTGGCTGAACGACAGAAATGTTGGTGGCTGTCAACGAACGACTCTTTATATTTGAGTAGTATTCAAAATTAGTTTGATTTTTTTGCAAATGTAACTTGCTTGGCTAATACAAATCACACAAATCCATATTACCACACAACAAAAATACATGTACGATTTCTCTCGTAAGTATTACGAAAAAATACAATTCAATGCTTTGTTTATATGTTATTGTATATTGTAATAATTATTATTACAGTTATATTATCACTTGTAATTTGTTGTATTATTTTTCGCTCTTACAGCTTTGATAACGTGTATTGTTTATTTCTCAATACTACAAATAAAACAATAAAATACTTTGAAATCCACATTTACCGGACGCTCCAGAGAATCAACCCGAGCAACGTCTCTTGACCTACTAAATATTCATAAGCTAAGCTTTTGCCATAGTAGTTTTTGCGCTGGTCTGCTCATTGGCTGCAGTACGAAATGGGAAAGTCGATTTCATTTTCACTTCCTTGTTGTTTCGCTATTGCTTCTTAAAGGCGAAGCAAGCAGAAATAAACTTATGTTGCATCATGCAATTATGATATCGCACTTTAGTGCTGGTTATGGGTGAATAGAAAATTGTTGCCCAATAGTTTCAGTGTTTCTGAGACTTAATTTGCGCTATATCACATATATGTATATGCAGATATTGTGCAACATTGCATTTATGTTTTGCATGTTTTTATTTAGTGCTCTAGGTTTGTGCATATAATACCTTTGTCCATGACTGTAACTGATATGACATTTCCAGAAAGATTTTGATCTGTAGAGATGAGAGAAGCAATGAAAGTTGTTAAAAGCATTATAGCTGTGCAATTCTATCCTAGCTGTCCCACGCGTGAAAACACACACACACACACACACACACACACACACACACACACACACACACAGGGAGAGAGAGAGAGAGAGAGAGAGTCTCGTATCTTATCTTTGCCGCCCAAGCCGTGAAACTCCCAGCATATGATGCAACACACCTTTTATAGTCTATGCAACACACCAACTCTAACAACACAAACCCCTTTTAAATAATACATTGGACTCAGTTATTATTTGTAAGAGTCAGTTATTCTTTGTTATTCTTTGTTCCCCCGTATACATTTTTAATGAAAACAAACACGAAAAGGAAACAGCTTGACGGATGGTTGAGAAACAAGACTGAAACAGAAAAAAGGGTGAAGTTTCAGGGAGTTGTTCTGCTTTCTGTTGCATTTCTCAGGAACACACCTTGTTTTTAAGCACTCGACCGGGATCTGAGGACAGAGCGCCACCTTGTGGTTAAGACTGCTGTTATCTCTAATGCAGACAACAAAATGGAAAACATAATAATAAATTCAAATTATTAATTAAATGTATAATATCTGATTTATACTGCTTTCAAGCAGAATAATGAAGTCAAGATAGTTTTAGACACTTGTTTCTTTGTAAAAATAGTAATTTTAATATTTTTTTATCACTTCACTTCTTTTAAATAAATCAGTATTTGGTGCGAGTAACCTTGTGCTGATCTGGTGCACAAGAAACATTTCTTATTATCATCAATGTTAATATTGTCCTTCCTCAATATTTTGGTCCAAAACAGATACTTTTTCTTAGGATTATCTGATAAATAGAAAGTAAAAAAAAATTTTTTTTTAGAAAAGATAAAAAAGATCTATCTATCTATCTATCTATTGTAAGGAAGGTCAATTTAGTTGAAAGGGAATCATAAAGGGAATTTTGACAGAATCACTGTTTCACGGCTGATCAGACACCCTGCGATTCACTGAACGAGCCGTTTAACATCAAATCTGCGCTGGACATTAATATCCAAACTATAGTGAAAACACTATCAATTAGCAGAGTAACAAGATCGGGGGTCTAATTTTGGACATGATTCCTATAACAAGAATACGATACATTTGACAAATAACTGATGGTCAGGATTGTTTCAAGCTAACAGATTCAAACACATACATACGGAACAGGAATATGTATCCTTAAGCTATCCAATAGTTATTAAAAGACATACACAATAAGTGATTATAAACATGATAGTCAAATGTGTGGGTTACATCTAAATGAATATCAGTCCATCGCTTAACTCCATATTCATTTATAAGTCATTTTGAGTTCATTTTGTTCCATTTATATCTATAAAAGACAGTTCTTGTGCCATTCTCTGACAAAAGATGTTCTGTGGGCACCAGAGGTTAAGAGGAATTCTGGTTCTGCTAGGAGGGGGGGTCAATCCAAGGATCTTGTTTATAACTCTCATGGGTTTACATGTGCTGGCCGGCGTTGCATCTTGATTACTTGCCCCAAATTTGAAATTCTCCGTATTTTAATTGTCAATAATTGTTCTAGTAGTGTTAATGTTGAAAGCTGTTCAGTGAAAGAGTTGGTTGGTTGGTTATGTTGCTTCTGACTCTGGCACTAGGAATGATTTACAACCTCCTGTTGCCTTTCTGAGGAATTCTGCTCATGTTTCAAACACAGTCCTGATCGACTCTTTAATTTGTCTGGTTGGGGTCTGATACGCTACACTATCTATCTATCTATCTATCTATGTACATATGCATTAATGTTTTTAGTGTCCCCTTCAGAATTTCAAAGCAAATTACACAACACACACAAACTAAATAGCCAAGCAAAATGTTTATTTATCATAATACAAATCGTGTTTATGTTCAGAACTTCCTCTTGTCAGATAATCTTTAATGCCTGCTGATGATAAACCTGAGAATTGTGAACTTTCAGACTCCCAGACTTTCATGAAAAAAGATACAGATCAATTAAAATATTCATGATTAAATAAATTCCCTTTTTATCCCTTTTCCCCCCTTTGTCTGCAGCGCTTTAAAAGGCTGCATAATATTATTCAAAATGATTTAAATGTGTTCATACCCACTGCAATGTAATCAGTACAATACACATAAATTATTTAGAGAAATAGAGTTCTTTGGTCAGCATAGACACAATGCATGGGATCTGTTTCATGCCATCAAACCCTGGCAGATTGGAGGAGGATTTAAATTCCAGCGCCACCTTGTGGTTAACACGTGTCATGATCTGCATGATCTCCAGTTGCTTGCCATATTTTGACAGCATCTCACACAGCGAGAAGATGAACCAGGAACCATTACCAACATTCCTCCAGGAGTAATAACCTGAGGACAGACAGAAAACAAGACAGTTAGGGCATTTGCATCTGCGCATTTTCTTATTTGGATCTCAAGAAATAAGATTAGTAACCTGGTGGAGTGGAGTAGGCATACAAAAAATCTGCCTCAACAGGAATCTTCTGTGTGTTCTCTTCACTTACACTGTCGGCCTCAATGCCACCATCTAGATCTGAGCCTCTGCAAGCCTGGAGGCACACAGGACAAACACACTCAAACATCTGTGTAAACTATACATTTAAACACCTTGTCAAATCAAAATGGGCTGTTAAAACTTTTATTATTGATGTCTGTTCATCATTAGAGTGAGAGTTCTGTCCAGTACAGTTTGCAGTTCATATAAGAGCTATTCATCTCAAAACAGTGCAAGCGGTTTATGCTGTACAATTTGCATTTCTGCATGTTAGTGAACAGTGTTGTAGTCGAGACCGACTCATTCGAGTCCGAGTCCAGATCGAGTCCAGAGAGGGTCGAGTCCGAGTCAAGACCGAGTTCAGAAAGGGTCGAGTCCGAGTCAAGACCGAGACCAGAGAGATTGGGTCTGAGACAAGACCTAAAGAAATCTTCAAGAGTATGTAAAATCTATGATGGAAACAATAAAGGGTAAAAGGGCCACATAGTATGTGGTGTAAAGGTAATTTTATTAGAATTATGAATTGTTACTTGTCAATATTAAGTGCTCATTTTCACATAACATCGTTGTACCACTATACACATCCATATAACCTTTCTAGTACTAGTAACATTACGGTACGATTCTATATTGTAATTCCACATAACACTTCTAGTACAAGTAACATTACTGTACCACTATACCTGTAAATGTTCAACTGTAACAGCTTTTACATAACTTTTAACCCTGAAGCTTAACTAATGACTGCTAATATCCTGAAAATGTCTTGGATTATGTGCACTTTAGATGTTGTGAAGATTAAAGATGGGCATAATTACTTTTCAAAAAAATAAGTGAGGAGACCATCCTGCTACCCAACCAAGCACGATGTGGTCTCATGATCAATCCACCCCGACTAAAAACTCTCTCTACTGGCGCAGAGGAAGCGGGGACTGACAAAAGTTACCATTTCATCACTTTCTGTAACAGCAATGGATAATCTAATGAAATATTTTGATTGGGACTCGAGTGGACTCGGGCATAAGTCCGATTCCTAATATGTTCGAGTCCGAGTCAATACCGAGTCAAAATGCACACGAGTCCATGACAAGACCGAGACCATTAAAATACGGTCTCGAGACCGAGTCCAAGACCGAGTCCGAGTCTCGAGTACTCAACACTGTTAGTGAACACAACTCTATTGGCTACTTCAATAAAAGGAAAGAGCCCTTCAATACATCCATTTTTGAACAGGAAATGCAAGAATTGTTCGTTTTTAAAGGAATAGTGCACACAAAAATGAACATTTCCTAGAAAATTACTTTCCCTCAGGCCATCAGAGATGTAGATGAGTTGCTCAGCAATGGGTCCTCTGCAGTGAATGGGTGCCGTCAGAATGAGCGTCCGAACAGCTGATAAAAACATCACAATATTCCACAAGTAATAAACACATCTCCAGTTCATCAAGTCAACATCTTGTGGATTATTATGATGTTTTTATCAGCTATTAGGACTCTCATTCTGACGGCACCCATTCACTGCAGAGGAATCATTGCTCAGCAAGTGGTGTAATTGCTAAGCAAAATCTGTTCGGATGAAGAAACAATCTCATAATGGGTGGCCTGAGGTTGAGTACATTTTCAGCAAATGTAAATTTTTGGGGTGAACTGTTCCTTTATTTTAAATAATTTTATTGATATGTAAAATTTTTAAATATCTTTTAATAGATAAGAAACAATATATTTAGTTTTTATTGTAATTGTAAAATATCTTTGCCAAGCGGAGTTTTTTTTTTTTTTACTAAAACTAAAACCAAAAAAATCACTCAAGATATCTGAAACTTAAAAATAAACGTCAAGTAAATAAAATAAAAAATTAAACACCTAAACTTATTTTTATTTCAGCTAGCTGCAAAGACAACATTTCTCATTTTCAATGAATATAATGTACTATAAGTAATAAATTAAGATCAAATTAAAATATTATAAATAATAATAATAATGTCAAAAGCACACATCAGAAGCATTAAAACTTTAACTAACATTAAAATAAAAGCATAAATTATATAAAAAAAATATATTTCAAAATATTAACGACTTTAATAGTAATGGTTATACAATAAATAAAAAAATAAATAAACCGTGCTCTTCTATATAACTCTTACTCTTCAGCTCACCTGAATGAAGAAAAGCTTGGGTTTCCCCACCAGTGATCTGCAGCGGTCTCCTCTGAAGAGCGTAAACAGTTGCTTCAGCTCAATGCAGCCGTCTGTACCATATATGTTTCCATCATCTCCATGACTCAGCAGCACACACACAAACATGGCCGACTTACTGTGATCTTCCCGAGACACTGAGGATGGAACAATTCATGGATTTATGACTGATTGATTCAATTATTATAACCAATCACTTTTTAGACTCGGGCAGCAATTTGCAACAAAAAAAATATATATATATTTGGTAACACTTTATTTTAGGGTCTCCTAACTAGTTCCTTATTAGCATGCATATTACTAGAATATTAGCTATTTATTTATTCTAACTAAGCATATATGAATGCCTTATTCTACATCCCTAATCCTATCCAATACCTAAACTTAACAACAACCTTACTAACTATTAATAAGCAGCAAATTAGAAATTTATTGAGGGAAAAGTGGTAGTTATTAATATTGAATAAGTGTTCCCTATTCTAAAGTGTTACTGAATACCTTTAGTTAACAGATCTCTCATCTGTGAGACTGTCTGGTCATTGGTAATTTTAATTTTGAAGCCTAGATTTGTGAAGGTCTCCATCGCATTCTTTGCATCCTGGTCTGTCCCATTACGAACCCCCATTCCTGTTCAAAAAATAAATACATTTGAGAACATTAGTACTAACTTGTTTAACCCGTCTGTGTTAGTTCCGGCTCTTACCTGTTTTTTTATGGAAATTCTTGTTGTTGATGATGACACATTGTCCCATACTGGGGTAGTTCATGTTGTATTGAAAATCATCTGAACGTGGTTTGGCATCCGTCTGATCGCCTCCGGCATCCGTCTTATTACCTCTGGCGTCTTTGAGACACGGATCCCTGTGCAAACCAAGAGACTTCTATTATGCATTCATAATTAATCTGGAAATGATTTCCAGTCACTTCGGGAAGTGGTAATTAAAAAAGAAGTAAGTTATCATTTACTTTCATTAACCTGAGGTTTCATTAACCTCACAATGTTCAAACACCCAAAAATGTACATTCTATCATCCTGTATGTGTCCAGTACGTGTGAGACAAAATCTGTATTTGAGGATCTTTATGTGACCCAAATTTAAGTCATGATTTAAAGCAAAACTTGAATGTATCCTAACTTAATAGCCAGATTCATAGGGTTCACAAAAGTTACTTTCATTAACTTCACAATGTGATGATTTTGACCAGTGATTCCTTTAACAACAATGGGTTGCTCTAATTTTGAGTTTAAAGGAACAGTTCGCCCACAAATGAATATTTGCTGAAAATATACTGACCCTCAGGCCATCTAAGATGTAGATGAGTTTGTTTGTTCATTAGATTTGGAGAAATGTAGCATTACATAGCTTGTTCACCAATGGATCCTCTGCAGTGAATGGGTGCCGTCAAGCAACTATTATTTTTTACAAACACAGCTGTTTGCTTTAGAATTCATACATCTATATACTGAAGCCGTGTGGATTATTTGTGGATTACTGTGATGTTTTTATCAGCTGTCTGGACTCTCATTCTGACGGCACCCATTCACTGTAGAGCATCCATTTGTGAGCAGCTAATGAAATGCTACATTCCTCCAAATCTCTTCCGATGAAGAAACAAACTTATCTATGTTTCAGAAAAGTTTCAGTGTTGGGTGACCTATTCCTTTAAAGCCAAACCTACGTATTATATGTCTGGTCCTTGTAATTTAAAGTTCTGTACTTAATTAACTTTCATTAGCATCACACATACTCTTTGGCATTCACTTGTCTGGCGTCCACAGAGTCCGACATGGTCACTAAAGGGAAACAAAAGAAACAGATCTACTGATAAATAATGCTTCAACATTTCCATACGTTATAGAATGTATGTTAGATTGACACAGTCTCTTGTAATTACAAAAAATATAACATTGGGAAATTATGTCATTTTTATTTGAACTACTGTTGAGTTACTGTTTTTTCTCATGTTGCATCATAGTATGACATTATGCTTTATTTCCATGATTTTCACAATCACAATCTCACACCCACACACACACACTCACACACAAACACACTGATGTTACTACAACTATTCTTAAAAATGACTCATACAGTAGGGGGAATTCTGGTAATCTGGAACACCTCAATGCCAGTGTGTTTATTTCCTGTTCTAACTAAATTTAGTCAACAGGATTTTACTATAATTTTATCATAGATGTCATGTTACTGAAATCATGTGACTTCATGGGGGTGATTCCACAGAAAGGGGCGGGGCACTTTTTCAATCAAGAAGCTCCCCTTGAAATTGCATGACAAGGTCAGTGACAGGATTCTGACTAGATTCATGTTAAGGACATAAATCCGTCATAAATAATACAATGTTCCTAATTGTTGTCAAATTATGTTTGTGAATAAATGTGGGACAGCATGCTTTGGGTAACCTGGGACAGTCTTCAAATGGATGAAATATGTATTTAGGGACTGTATAAGTTTAATGATAATATATGCTATAATTAGAAATGGGTGTTCTACTGGAGGTTAAAACATTAGCATAAGTTCACAGTAGCTGGGAGATAGCTAAACCAGCTAGCAAGAGAGATGCTACAGAGATGGAATCTGGGAAACGTATTAAAGGAACATGCAAAGGTATCAGGATGAAGTACACAGTTAATTTAATTGCCCAAATACCCAGTTAGTTTAGTATATACAATGGGTCAAATCACTGATCAGGAGGGGGATCTGCGCCCAGGCCAGTTGACAAAGTTGTATACACAGACTCATGCACACCCACCCACACACACACACATGCACGCACACCCACAAAGTTATTAGTCAACTAAAATATGATCAAACATAATGATAAAAAAAAAAAAAAAAAAAAATGTAAATTTACACTCTTGATGTTGTTTTATCATATGGCCTGACAGTGTGATTGGAAATAGAGGAACATGTCATTTCTGACCATAAGCCTATTGTATGTACAGTTCCCACTAGTTTTAATGGTACTCTCCCTTCCCAAGGCTGTTTGCTGGTGGCATTGATTTTTCTGCTGTTTTTAAGGAAGTTTTTCGTATATCCAACCAGTTTTGCTACAACAGGAATGGTACAAAGTATCTCAATCAGTTTAATACTACCTGCACTAATATTTTAATATCTATAGCTCCTTTGAAAGCCAAAAAATGTCAATTTAAGTCAGAGCCTTGGCTCGAGGATACTCTTTTAAAGACTCTTCTTGGCAAATCTGTGTGGTGCTAGTGTTGTTGGATCTAAATGCAGCATTTGACACAGTTGACCATAAAGTTCTCATTTCATGACTGGAGTATTGTGTAGGCATTCTGGGAAATGCTCTTAAATGGTTTCAGTCTTATCTTTATAACATACGTTTTTCTGTTAATATTGGAGAACTCGCGAGAAGGCTCTATCCTTGCTCCGATTTTATTTTCACTGTATATGCTTCTTCTGGGGTAAATTTTTAAGAAACACAATATTTAATTTAATTGATCTGAAGATTTATCTGCCCCTGGAATCTGATTAGAGGGGCATGGATACTATGTTGGCTTGTCTTGTCTTGCTGACATAAAGGCTTGGATGTCCTTAAATTTTCTTAATCTCAATGAAAACAAAATTGAGATTACAGTTTTTGAATCCTCAGGAGACTTTATCTCCTCTTGTTTAGATTTTGGTCCGCTGTCTCCATTTATCAAACCATAAGTGAAGAATTTGGGAGTGTGTTTTGATAGCTCTGTCAAATTTTACAAACAGTTAAGTTCTGTGGTTAAAACCAGTTTTTTTTTTTTCATCTCAGAATCCTAGCCAGACTTTGAAAAAGTGATTCATGTCTTCGTCTCAACAAGATTAGACTACTGTAATTCCCTTTATATGGGCATTTTAATTTCCTTGCACTGGCTCCCAGTCCATTTTAGAATTGATTTTAAAGTGCTGCTACTGATCTTTAAGTGTTTGAATGGTCTAAATCCTGGGTATTTGGCTGATTTACTCTCCGTTTACAACCCAGCTAGGTCTCCGAGGTCATCCATTTAGAGACAACTAAATGTTCTGAGGGCTACGTTGAAACTAAGAGGTGATCGTGCCTTTTCTATTGCTGCACCGAAACTCTGGAACAGTTTACCTATGTACATTAGAACTGCTACTACGGTACATGATTTCAAGGGAAAGCTCAAAACAATTTTATTTTAGCATTTAGTTTTTTTTAGTTAGTTCATTTGTGTATTTAGTGATTTTAAATGTGTATAATCTGTATGTTGTTATTGTTTTTATTGAAGGCTTTGATATTTTGTTAAGCACCTTGGTCAACAGTTGTTGTTTTTAATGGTGCTATATGAATAAAGTTGACATTGACATAAATGTAAAATATGAAAATATCCATGGCCTTTAATTAACTCAGTGAAATGTATTAAAGAATACAATGGCACCACAGCCTAAGGAAAAGAGATGGCAACAGAAAGAGTGAGGAAGAGAGAGAGAGGGAAATGAGAGAAATAAGAAGAAGCTAAACCAATGGAATGAGAGAAGAATTAGGGGGCGCTATTGCTGAGTACAAAGAGCTAGTGGAGGCAGTTCCCAGAGTTGCCCAAATTTGAATAGAATGGAGAACTTGATTACACTAGTGCGTTTTAAAATGAAAACTACACTGGCATTTCCACTGTGTTTCAGAAACGTTCTCAGTTTACACTACACAACCTAAAACGCATGTCACGTCACCATCCATGAAGGTACAGCCATAGATTTAAATAGGTAGATTCCACTGATCTATATATGAGTATTATGTTCTATATATATATAGATGTATATTTCCTATTATTTAGGCAGAGCGAATGTGGGCATCGTTTTCAAAAGTCTAGAAAACATCTTAGGGATTTCAGAAAAGTCTAATGTGTTGATCTTATGTGTTAAATAGATCTAAAAATAAATACCAACATTTCAAACATTTTCCCAGATTACCTGAATTCACACTGTACTTAAAGATAACTACTGTATTCTGTTAGGAATTACCCCCAAAATACAGCATGTGTTTTCAAAGACACTTCCCCTAAAGCATGGACCGAGAAAAGAACGTGTTTGCTTCTTTCTTATTCTAGATGTTTAATAGCCATAATGAACAAAAATCTGGATTTACAAACATCTAACAGCTTGATAACTGAAGGCCAGGCCTCTCAGAAGTCAGTTGCTTGAAGATTGCAGTATCCTAGTAAGTAGGTCAATCTTTCTTCACTGGGACAAGCCCATGACAGCACATTTTGAAAGAAGACTTGTCAAGGGTTACTCTTCTCTAGCGTTATATTATGAATTTTAGTATAAGACCATCACAGTCACCCCCCAAAAAATATTTTATGAAGAGTTATTTCCCAGAAATGTTCAAACAAAAACACAGACTCTTATTGATCCTCTTTAGTTTCATTTACAGTCACATCTGACATCTTGTTATCTAAATCCATCTGTCATGAAATACTAAATGCTCAAGCGCCTTAAGAACTAAAGAACTGAAACTTTCGGATCACTAAGAAGGCAAAATAAGCTGATGCAATTAAGTACTCACTCAGTAATGTGAATGAAGTAAATAACTTACAGTTGTGCTGTCAGATGTTTTCCTTCTGAAAGCGAAATAAAAAACTCGTAGATTTGCTGATCAGGAAGGGTGTTGAACTAACGTTACTCGTAGTACGAACCCAAAGGAAGCTCTTTAGAAGGGAGTCAGAATACCTACTATGACCAATTTAAGTCCGTAATGTTTTAATGTCCTCCAACAGCGAAAGTCCACTTATAAATATTAAGCAGGCTCATACGTTGCGTTCCCTTCTTATTGTCACGACGCCTTATGAATATTGATAAGCCACTATTCAAAGTTCCTTGAGACTGTGGCTCCACCCACAAGACGAGAAAAACACGAATAAAGACGCTCCCAGTCATGCGGAAACCAATAAATATTAAGCAGGCTCATACGTTGCGTTCACTTCTTATTGTCACGACGCCTTATGAATATTGATAAGCCACTATTCAAAGTTCCTTGAGACTGTGGCTCCACCCACAAGACGAGAAAAACACGAATAAAGACGCTCCCAGTCATGCGGAAACCAATAAATATTAAGCAGGCTCATACGTTGCGTTCACTTCTTATTGTCACGACGCCTTATGAATATTGATAAGCAAGCATTCAAAGTTCCTTGAGACTGTGGCTCCACCCACAAGACGAGAAAAACACGAATAAAGACGCTCCCAGTCATGCGGAAACCAATAAATATTAAGCAGGCTCATACGTTGCGTTCACTTCTTATTGTCACGACGCCTTATGAATATTGATAAGCAAGCATTCAAAGTTCCTTGAGACTGTGGCTCCACCCACAAGACGAGAAAAACACGAATAAAGACGCTCCCAGTCATGCGGAAAATGGTTATCGTGTGCGTTCTGTTGAAGTCATTTATTAACTTGTTAATAGCCGTTTAGCAAGTAAACCATGTGATACCAAAAGTATCTAAACGTAGGCGTTCTCTGACAAAGCAGGCTATCAAAAAAGAAGTTATACATATTGTTTAAACTTGAGGATTTATTTAACATCTTAGGCACTTGCTTTGCTTCTACCTAATAACAAATCAAAGACAAAATCTGATATATAGTGTCAAGGTTAATTATAAAACAGGTGATTCTGCGCTCACAACTGCAAAAATGGTTTTCAGTGTCACATGATCCTTGCGACAACTAATTCGGTGTTCAAGAATGAATGCTAGATGTTGAACATTGCTGTTTTAATAGCCCTGGGCGCTTTTCTTGTTTTCTATGTCTCTAATTTATCGTCGTCAATCTTTGCTCAGCAAATTAACTTACAAAGTAAAATGTTAGTTTATGCCTATTATAATACAAATTTGTGCTTCCTCTTGTCATAGAATCTCTAATGCATGCATTACACACAAAAAAATAAAAAATAAAAAAATAAATAGGATGAAAAAAATACTAAGATTTTCAAATATTCCTGATCAATATAAATTCCCTTTTTATCCCTTCTTCCCCCTTTGGCTGCAGTCTGCAGTGCTTTAAAAGGCTAAATGATATTATAAAAAAATATTTTAAAGTCTTCGTATCCAACTGCAATTTAATCAGTAAAATTAATTATTTATGGAAGAAATTATTTGACTATGCATAGACACAATGCATGGCATCTGTTCCCTTTCATAGGTCACTTCGATGCTATGGGAACACCCCTCGGTGTGACGAATGTCTGAAGCCCTATACCATCTCGCCAATCCTATTGGCCAAATAGCGCTTGGCACCACCCTTACGCATGCGCACGCATCATATACCTGGGTGCCGCACGCTATTTCGCTCAGATTTCATTCCTTCAGGGAAGCGAATCATCTGTGCCCTAGGAATCATCTCGCGTTCTCCAGCGGTTTTCTATGAGCAGTGCTAACTCCTCTTTGCGGACGCGATGTCTTTTCAGAAGTGCAAGGAACCGTGTACCAGGTTCATCATGAAGGGAGACTCACATGACAGGTGTGTAGTATGCGTAGTTTCCTAACCAGTCGTGCACCTGTGTAGCCCCGAAGGCCTTTGCCTTTTTTCCCGGACCTCCACCAAGAGGTTTCGAGGTCCTGGAAACAGCCATACTCGGTGCGTATCACTAACGCTGCGACTGCGGATGTTGCCACCATTTCTGATATGGTGAACCATGGCTATGCAGCGATGCCTCCGGTGGAAGAGACTCTCGCCGAACACCTCACGCCTAATTCAGCCGCGGCATGGAAGTCTCGCCCCCTTCTTCCCTCTAAGGCGTGTCGAGTCACGTCCAGCCTCGTTGGGAAATCTTACATGGCTGCTGGCCAGGCGGCTGCTTTGCTCCACTCTATGGCGGTCCTTCAGGCCTTCCAAGCGGAGCTCTTAAAGGAACTTGATGAAGGGGAGGGTATCACACCCGAGGCCGTGAAGGAATTACGGGGAGCAACGGATTTGGCGCTGCGCGCTACCAAACATACTGCTTGAGCAGTGGGCCATTCCATGGCTGGATTAATTACGATTGACCGCCCCCTCTGGCTTAATCTCACCGATATTAAAGAAAAGGACAAATCTTTTCTCATGGATGCCCCCGTTTCTAAGGACGGTTTGTTCGGAGAGGCTGTCACTTCGGAGGTGGAGAAATTTAGAGCAGCGAAACAGCAATCAGCCGCTTTCCGCCAGCTGATTCCTCGCAGACCTAGGGAGGTTGAATGCTCGCTCAACCTCCTCTCACCACCAACGAATTGCCTCTCGGTAAGAGCCTTCATCTATGGTGCCCCCGCGTAAGGATTGGGGCCCTAAGGTTTTTCCACTGGCTCACCAACGACAGTGTAAGAGGTTGAACCAGAGCTCGACGGCTAATGCCTCTCGTTCTCGGGCCCAAATAGCAGCTCCTGATGTTCTCGCTGTTTGCCAGGGACTGTGCCCTCCACTAGAGAGCGCTGTTGGACTGCTTTTGCGCATCCAACCCTCTCACTGCAGACCCCATACTCAAACACTGACTGTCTCGCTGTAAACAGCGCCTCGAGCAGCATTGCATCGAGTTGTTATACCAAGCGTTCCCTCAGTCACTCTGCGCAATCCAGCTTTCAGAATTCGAGGGACGATTCAGGGGTCTGGCAAAGACGGGCCGTTTATGACGGCTCACACAGCTGCTGCTTTTTCTCTAGCGGCAGAGCCCGATGTTCATTCTGTTGGACTAATTCCTGCCGTTGCGGCTCCAGGGGACAATTGGCTGGTGATAGCACAATCGCAGACTCAAGCACACTCTTATCGGGATCTTGTGCTGAATCATTTAAAAAAACCTGGGCTTGCGCATTAATTTCCAGAAAAGTGTTTAAATTCCCTCTCAACGGATAACCTTTCTGGGAATAGACAGCGCGATGACAGCGAAGCTATCTCTCCCGCGCGCTCAGTCGATTGCGTCATGCGTGCGTCGCTTCAAAGCGAGTCACACGGTGACAGTGAGCTTGTGCCTCAGACTTTTAGGTCTAATGGCAGCGGCATTCCCCGTAATCCATCTGGGATTACTTCACATGCGCCCTTTTCAGTGGTGGACAAAAATACATAACATTTCACCCCGTTGTCTTCCGCATCGGACGATTTCGGTGACACGGAGGTGTGTGATGTCGATAAAACTGTGGATGTCAACAGAATTTCTTCGAGCCGGAGTTCGGCTGGGGATTTGTGCTTTCCGAGAGACTGTCACAACGGATGCGTCTTTGACCCGTTGGGTAGCTGTTTGTTAAGGGTGCCCAGCCCACGGAGTGTGGACAGCGTCACATCGCAGTTGGCACATAAACAGGTTAGAATTACTGGCAGTTTTTCTAGCTCTCCAGTATTTCTCGAAACTGCTGATCGGCCGTCATGTGCTGCTAAGGTCAGACAACACAGCGGTTGTTTCATATCTGAATCATCAAGGAGGATTACGCTCTTGCACCTTGTGCAGGCTGGCGAGACATATTCTTCTTTGGTCTCAGAACAAATTTCTGTCGATCCGAGCTGTTCATGTGCCCGGACGTTTGAACTTCGGAGCGGATTTGCTATCCAGACAGACTCTGGAGCAGGGGGAATGGAGATTACACCCCCAAACGGTGAACCTCTTATGGCAGATTTTTGGAAAAGCGAGAGTGGACTTATTCGCGTCGAACATGACTACACATTGCCGCTATGGTTCTCCCTATGCCCTCCATTGCCCCTGGGCTTGGATGCGTTGGCTCACACAGCCGTGGTTTGCCGACCTGATTGATCTGTTAGTGGGTTCTCCATGGGAGATTCCCCTCAGACAGGATTTATTATCACAAGCACAGGGCATGATTTGGCACCCAAGGCCAGATCTATGGCAATGTCTTAGCCTATGAGGCGCGCGGACTCACTTCGCCCTTAGTAGTTAAAGCTCATTCCACGAGAGCAGTGGCTTCTTCACAAGCTTTTCTCAGTGGATCTTCTATGGATGATATCTGTGCTGCGGCAGGTTGGTCCTCACCGAGCACTTTTATCAAGTCTTACAGTCTGGTTGTGAGGATGGCCCCTGGCTCCCGGGTTTATAGCGTTCCCATAGCAGGTGACGTCACCGCAGCATTGAAGTGACCTATGAAAGGGAACATCTCGGTTACATATGTAACCATGGTTCCCTGAATAGGGAATGAGATGCTGCGGTCCTGGCCATTCCGTACCTTGATAGCATTCTTCTTCTTCAGTTCATGAAATCTGAGCGAAATAGCATGCGGCACCCAGGTATATGATGTGTGCGCATGCGTAAGGGTGGTGCCAAGCGCTATTTGGCCAATAGGATTGGCGAGATGGTATAGGGCTTCAGACATTCGTCACACCGAGGGGTGTTCCCATAGCAGGTGACGTCACCGCAGCATCTCGTTCCCTATTAAGGGAACCATGGTTAGATTAGATTCAATTCAACTTTATTGTCATTATGCAGAGTACAAGTACAGAGCTAATGAAATGCAGTTAGCATCTAACCAGAAGTGCAAGAATATAGTGTTTTATATACATAAAAGTGCAGAGTAAGTAAAGCTATGATGAATGTACAGTGGAGTTGCTATATACAATATTGATCAGAGTATATACAGAATATAAATATGAACGCAATGTAGGGATTGTATGTACATTATGAACAGAGCAATGAAGGATTATATATACATTATGAATAGCAGGAACGTGAGAACCGTGGTAATAAATACAGTTGAATGAGTGTGCAAAAGTATTGTTGAACAATGTATTATATGCAAAATAACAGTAGTGCAATGATTCTTTTGTAGAAATAGTCTACTGTGCTTGTACAGTAACAACTTAGACAGTTTATAGTGTAATGGATTTAACCATGTGCAGTCTGTGCAAAATATGAGTAGTGCAATACATGTATGTAAAGTACTGTGACCAGTGCAGTAAAAGAGCAGGTGCAGGTTAGATTGGTGGTGTGGCGTTCAGGAGTGTCACAGCCTCAGGAAAGAAGCTCTTCCTGAGTCTACTAGTTCGAGAGCGTAGGCTCCTGTAATGCCTGCTAGATGGAAGGAGGGTGAAAAGTTCATGGTTAGGGTGAGAGGCATCTTTGATGATGTTTCTTGCCCTGCCCAGACAGCGCTTCTGATAAATGTTCTCGATGGAGGTTAACTGGGTGCCAGTGATCCGTTGAGCAGTTTTCACCACCCGCTGGAGTGCTTTGCGGTCAGATGAGGAGCAATTCCTGTACCACACTGAGATGCAGTTTGTGAGTATGCTCTCTATTGTACATCGGTAGAATTCAGCAAGGATCCTGGGACTGAGGATCTTTTTTGAACTTTTTTAAGGCTCCATAAGAAGTAAAGGCGCTGCTGAGCCTTTTTGACCAGGGTGGTGTTTAGGGACCAGGTGAGGTCATCTGAGATGTGGATGCCAAGGAACTTGAAACTCGACACGTTCCACTACAGCTCCGTTGATGTAGATGGGTGTGTGTGCATGATTCCTAGTCCGCCTGAAGTCCACAATAATCTCCTTTGTCTTCTGGGTGTTTAGTTCCAGGTTGTTGGTGGCACACCACACAGCCAGGTGCTGCACCTCATCCCTGCAGGCTGACTCATCGTGTTGGAGCCATAAAGAGGAACACAGTCATGGGTGAATAGGGAGTACATACGTAACCGAGATGTTTCATGCCATCAAACCCTGGTAGATTGGAGGAGGATTTAAAGTCCAGCGCCACCTTGTGGTTAACACGTGTCATGATCAGCTTGGCATATTTTGACAGCATCTCACACAGCGAGAAGATGAACCAGGAACCATTACCCACGTTCCTCCAGGAGTAATAACATGAGGACAGAAAGAAAACAAGATGATTCACGTTTAATACGTTTAAGTTTATCAGCATGTTGTCTAATTTGTTTCTCAAGAAAGCTTATGTTAATTACCTGGGGTGTATTCCAGAAAGCAGGGTTAACTTACCGTGAACTAAACCCTGAACCCTGATTAACCCCAAACCTTGCTTACTAGAGGTACGTGGTTCCAAAAACGCGTCCGGGAGTAAGTTCATTCAACTCAGGGTATGTTCATTGTTCCTGCCTGGTTAAGACTAATCGACGAGTCACTATAGAAACGGACGCTAAGAAAAAGTGTGCCAAGCCGTTTCTTTCTTTCTTTAGGATATGCTGCAGTCGACTTTCCATTTACATTTATCAGATTTTACAGTGAGGTTTGACTCTCCCATTGTCAATACAAAATCTCAGCAAAATAAATTGTGTGAAACTCTTGTGAAAATAAATGTTGTGATGTTGCGTAACGTTGCCGAGACAATGCCACAATGAATGCACAAATTAGGGCTCATCAAAACTAAAGTTTTTTTTTATCCTTCTTCTTTTTAGGCAGGCGGTGTCTTTCACAAAATTATTGTCTTTACTATATTTTTGATCAAATAAATGTAGCCTTTTTGTGCAAATCAGACTTCCTTCAAAAGCATTTGTTATCTTAATTTTTTCAAACATTGAACTAAAGAAGGAGTCAAAATAGGCACATCCAAAAACTTGACCAGGTGCAAAATCAAAGGGTAAATCAAATAATAGAAAAAATATATGCACACTGTTTGGGGAAGTTGTGGCTGAGTGGTTAGAGAGTTTGACTTCTAATCTTAAAGTTGTGGGTTTGAGTCTCAGACTGGAAATACCATGGTATTTAAATATATATTTAGAAACATGTCGTCCCCTCAGGCACTGCAGCATAAAAATGGCTGCCTGCTGCTCCGTGTGTGTGTGTGTGTGTGTGTTCACTGCTGTGCACTTTTTGATGGGTTAAATGCAGAACTTGAATTCTGAGTATGGGTCACCATACTTGGCTTTATGTCACATTACTTTTATGCTCCCTTTATTCAAAAAGTTATAAAATAGCAACGTTTCGGTCAAAGACCTTCATCGGGCAAACACACATATAAGCAAAAGCAATAGCTCAATAAGTACTGACAGATTCAAACAGAGCGCTAATTGATGAAAGCTGTTAGCAATCAAACTTTTGACTGCCATTGGTTGCACGTACATGTGAATACATCTAGTTGATGAAACACCTTAATTTGGCCACAGTGCAGCAGTATGTACCCTCTCCAATAATAGCACTGTATACTGAATAATAGGGTGGCCAAACAACAAAGTGAACTCATTAGTGACTCTTTGATTTATTGAGGGCGTCTGGAGCATTTGCACACAATTGAAGTCCAACCTCTGACACAGAGAAGTGCAAAGTCATTATTACAATGGAAAAGGGACTGTTAGAAGCAAGAATAAACAGGTTTTTTTTGTTGTTGTTTTTTTGCTTCTGCTCATAGAGTTCACTGACAAAGTGTCAGATACGAAATTGTTCATTTTACCAAATTTGAGCCTTTATCAATCACTTTAAAGTTTATTAAGTTAAAGTAGAAATACTGTACCAATAGAGTATTGCAATCCTATGAAAAACCTGACTTGTAGGTGCTTGCCTTAGCAAACTGCACTTACAAGAAAAACAAGTCCAGATTACAATCAAAAATCTTCGATGGCAGTCAGTCCCAAAGTGTTACTGCATTAAATGCATCGTCTGCCTTGTGAGACTGGAGGAAAAGTGAAGAACAGCCTCCTGAGGCACAGGATCATTTACAAACACAGGAAAATGTACTTTATCATGCATCTGACTTCAACTCTCTAATTTCACGAAAGGCCTCAGTGAGTACTTTATCATCCGGATGTCGTTATGTAACACAAACATTCCAGACTTTCACGCAGATGGGCGTGGCTTCAGATCCTACTGTTTGTTCAGCTTCTGTACCTGGATATAAAGGATCGAGGCTCAACACAGACAAGACGAAGATATCTGGCTGCTGCGCTCACAAACCGCAAAAATGATTCTCTTTTTATTTATTGTGTGTTTATTGGTTGCGTATTTTATTTGTCATAGGATTTTTGTTCAAAGGAAGACTTTCACCGGAACTGCCAAACTATATGGGAAAACTGTCATTGTAACAGGTACGTTATTGATATAATATTTGGTTTCATTGTAATGGCATATCCCTGAACTAAGCACATCTGTGCAGCTTTATTATGTTTAAATGAAAACGAAAGTGGTATTTGATATCCTATTTCGTTTTATTGTAAATATACAGAGAGGAAACTTACAGTAGCCAAGGCGAGCTGACTGATGTCTTCAAGTATGCTGCTGTTTGCAGAATTACCGGATTTGTGTCGTCGCGGACATCACACTCTCGAGTCGAATGCACAAAATCTGAACTACCGAGGATGCACGTCCAAAATCAGCGTACTTCGTATTGAAAAACGCGTGCCTAATCTTCCCGGTACTTTACACCGCGGTGGAAACGCAGAAAGCAACGGGTGGGGGGTTTGTGTAGTTCCTGGTACAAATGTTCCGGGTAATTTCGGTGGAAACGCGGCATTAGGTGACTTTTCCTTGCAAGAAATGAAAATAGGATATGACAGGAAAAAGAGACTCTGCTGAAATCTCTATAATATAAATAAATAATATAAATATTAAATGAAAACATAATAATAATGGGGGAAAAAATAAAAATATAATAAAAATATATAATACATGCATCGCATATAACACAAACAATACTAGACAATACAAAACAAAACAGTTTTCTAAAGATTGGAAACTTTTTTTTTTTTAATTTTCACTTTTCATCTGCCTGTCTGCTGGAACAAAGATGAATATGTTTTCCATCTGTTGTGTGTCTGACAGGTGGCAACACCGGCATCGGGAAGGCGACTTCGGCAGGGCTGGCCATGAGAGGAGCCCGGGTGATTCTGGCCTGCCGCAGCAAACAGAGAGGAGAAGCAGCAGCACAAGAAATCAGGAAGGTGACTGAAATCTCTGATCTGATCTCTGAAGATTAAGGTTGTGAAAAATATCTTTGTGCCAGTTCATTAGTTATTAAGCTATAACTTCATACTTTATCTGTTGTACAAACATTGTAACTGACAGAACATTCTGATATTTTCTTAGGAAACTGGGAACGATGCTGTGATCTTCATGCAACTGGATCTTGCGAGTCAGAAATCCATCCGATCGTTTGCCCAAACCTTCCTGAAGGCCGAGCACAGGCTGGACCTGCTCATCAATAATGCTGGTAAAACTAAAAAAATCAAACCTAACCAGCCCCTTAACCTATTAGGGTTAAAGCTTCAACATACGTACATCACCTAATATATTTGATTGAATATATTGTAATGTATGAAAATTCAGTGTTGCATCACAGGAATTAACTACATATTGCAATATATTACGACAGAAAATCATTTATTTTATTTTGTAACATTACTGTATTTTTGAGCATAAGAGACTTCTTTCAAAAACATTGAAAAGCTGTGGTCTGTGTCAGCATCATGAATGATAGCTGTTTGTTGTGTTGTTAAGGACTGGCTGCTCCAGGACGCACTGAAGATGGCATCGGGATGATCCTCGGTGTCAATCATATCGGTCCATTCCTGTTGACCAATCTTCTGTTGGAGCGTCTCAAGGAGTGTGCGCCCAGCCGAGTGGTCAACGTGTCATCCTGTGGTCATGATCTGGGCACTATTGATTTCGACTGCATCAACACACACAAGAAGCTCGCTCTGGGATCATCTGACGCTGATTTATTCAGGGCCTATACCCACAGCAAGCTCTGTAATGTGCTCTTCACTCATGAACTGGCCAAGAGACTGGAGGGAACCGGCGTCACATGCTACAGTCTCCATCCAGGTAAGTGATCAGTGAGAGTTGTAAGTATGTAAGTCTTTTTTTTTTTTTGACAAACTATTCATAAATCTAAAATAATGCTTAATAAATCAGTGCAATAAAGGTTCTTCAGTGTGTTTATGCAGAAACATTAACCATGAGATTTCGAGTTAATTCAAAGTAGATCCAGCAATGACATAAGAAGTCTTGTTTTCGGAGAACTGTATCAACATGAAGTGAATTTATGATCAGAAAGGAAAATTTAAAATCCAACAGATGTGGAAAAATAAACTTAAATCCCTTGTTTTTGTCAATTTCTCAAGAAAAAAAGACTGCATACCTTCATTTTGCATCTCAAGTAAATGGATGTTTTTAAGGATGTTTAGACACCTTTTTATGGGAAAATAGAAAAAAAAATTATAAGCTTTGCAGTGAATCCAACATTTAATGTCATGACTTTCTGCTCCAATTTAATACCTTTTAGTCCATAGCTTGTGGAACGGCAAATTAAGACTTTTTCAAGGATGCATAGAAACCGTGAAAACAGCAGGGATTCCTAAATAAATAAATAAACCGCGAAAAGTCCGAAGCATCTAGCCTGTTGCATCCATTCCTCACCCCGTTTTCCGTGTTTGATCTGTTTCAGGGTCGGTAAGATCAGAGCTCGCCCGTGACATCAATGAATGGCATACAAACATTATCAAGGCCTTTGTTAACAAGTTCTGGGCGACCGACCCGGTGTCTGGGTCTCAGACGACGCTGTACTGCGCTCTACAGGAGAACATCGAGCACCTGAGCGGACGATACTTTTCTGACTCGCAGCTGATGCAAGTCAAGCCTGAGGCCAGAGACGACGGAATCGCCAAAAAACTGTGGGACGTCAGTGAGAAGTTATGTGGCATGTCTTGAATACACAGATGCACACACTGCTGGTAGAAAATACTGATTTTGGTATATTATGACCTTCAGGCAGAGTCCGAAATATCAGAATTATGTTCTGAGCACACAAGTGAGTAGGAAGCAGGTCTGTAAGCAGTGGTGTTATTCATTTAACTTTTATATTTAGCTTCACATTTAGTTGTGATTGAAATTATACATTTATTTTTCATAATCAAATAAAAAATGGACAAATATAAAACTATTCAATTAAAGTTGTTGATTCTATCTATATATAAATAGGTTTTCAATTTATTGAAAAATATGCATACATATGTGTGTGTGTATATATGAATGCCCATTTTGAGAAAGCATAGTGAAACCGAATGGATTACGTCATTTGATTTGGACTCAACTACACAACTCATGATGCTGTATGGGATTGGGTGGATCCTTTGGCATAATCTGGTTGCTGTGACTCTCTGACTGAATTTTGTGTACAGAATCATGGGTAATGTAGTTTTTTCATTACACACAATTGTTTGTAAAAAAAAAATAAGGCTTTAACTAAATGCAGTTTTTACTTCCAAAAACTGACTGTTGAACTCTATAATAAACACCATACTCTGAGGAATGGGTATGTAAACTGATGTTCTTCCTTCTGTATTTGGTTAAAAAAATAAAATAAATGTATGATAAAGTCATTTATAAGTGTATTAAATTTGCTATTTGTTGAGACCGTAGCGCCTTTCTGATGCCCCTCAAATGTGACCTTGGACCACAAAATCGATAATAAAGAAAAATTTATAATTTTGACCCATACAATACTTTTTTTTTGGCTATTGTTAAAGATATTCCCCTACAACTTCAGACTGGTTTTGTGGTCAAGTGTCACAAATGGTTGAGGCGACTAGATTGTCCCATTGTACAAACCCTAAAACAGGTTTTCCCCCCCCCCACCCACCCATTTTTTTGAGAAGGTGCAAAGGACAAAATCAGACATGCAAGCTGAAACCGGCAGCAACAGGAAGAAGTTTAGTCCAATAGAGCTGCTTTCAGTTATACGAGCACAGTTAGAAATATTATACTAGCTTAGCACAATCAAACTGATCTGCACACCCATTCACAGCCTTCAGATCAAGTGTCAGGAATGACGTGGCAGCTGTTCTACATTCTCAAGGAACATGGATTGACGAAAAAAACATGCATACCCCACATACATCAGTTAACAAGGTGTGCAAACATTACAGCCTTTATGCTTGATGCAGACCGGTTTATATACATTTTTAAGTATGTAAAACATATACAATGTTAGCCCAAGCAAAGCGTATTAACATTACCTTTTAATAGAGTCAGAGGTGAAAGGCATGAAAGAAAATCCTAATTTCTACTCTCCTTCATATGTCCACATTAACATTTATTTAAAATATATCTTGATTCCTCAATTGTAAAGTGACTGTTAAATGAATAAATGTGACAACACTAAAGCATCCATCCAGATTTTTGCATATTCATTCACTCAAAATGTGCACTTTTACACAAAAACTGCCCCTGAAACACCAGAGATCATATCTAGCCTAAAGCACAGTGTCTATTTGATCCTCTTATCACACAAGCTCAGGCAGGGCATTGTAGGACAAAGGGTATCAATGACTAAGCACCAGTTCAAACTTTACTGTAAATACTAATGGGTGATGATTGATGAATAATAAAACAAGGAAGTATTCTTGAAGCATGTGTAATAGATGCTCTTTTTTGAAAAGACGTTTGTTGGAGTGTGATGTCAAATGTATTTTCAGAAGATTTAAAATCGTAGTATTTGAAATAAGATAGTTTTGAGTTTAAAGTATAAAACAATAGTTCAATTAGCATAAATTGCCAAAACTAATAAACCTTGTGACAAAGTGTACCATGACTTTAAAATGGTTTATTTGCTGAGCTTCACAGTGTGTGTTAGTTATTCATTTTCTGATTCATCCAAGATCTGCTGTAGATGGTCATTGACAGTCTTTAGCTGGTGCTCTGTTCCCATGATGCACCTGGCTTCCATCAACATGGCAGGCATACAGGATGGGCCATACTGTCAGACAAAAGACAGAAATTAAATGAGAAATGAGCCAAAGAACAATAAACCCCATACACTATGACAAGACGGTTTGCTTATAAAGCATGTTTAAGCACAGAACTCATTAGGAATGAAAGCTCAACACCAAACCAACTAGCTGCAGACTTCCTCACCGTTTCCACCTCATCCGGATGAGCTTTACGGTGCTTCAGGTACTTCCTGTTGAGCTCCTGCAGGTTGGTGAGCAAAGAGGATCCTTCTCTCAGAGCTTTGAGTCTCTGTTCAATCTCATCGTGATCTTTCTGAAGCTTCCTCAGCTTTGTCTTTCCCCTGAAACCAGAAATTCATTTCAGTTTTACAGTTTTAAATCCATTACTATGAATGTTATACAATATTATGAAAGAGCAAGGAAAATCCAGTTCCCTATCATAGGTCACTTCGATGCTGCGGTGACGTCACCACGTATGGGAACACCTCTGGTGTGACGAATGTCTGAAGCCCTATACCATCCCGCCAATCCTATTGGCCAAATGGCGCATAGCACCACCCTGCGCATGCGCGCGCATGATATACCTGGGTGCAGCGCGCCATTTCGCTCAGATTTCATTCCTTCAGGAATAGCGAATCATCTGTGCCCTATCGTCTCGCGTTCTCCAGCGATCTCTTCGAGCAGTGTTAACTCCTCTTCGCGGACGCGATGAGCTTTCGAAAATGTAAGGAGCCATGTACCAGGTACATCACGGCGGGGGACACTCATGACAGGTGCGTAGTATGTCTTGGTTTACATCACGCACAGGCGGCGCTTAGCGGCCTTTCTTCCTGTCCCCATTGTGATGGCCTGCGGCTCAGAGTACTGCGCTCCAGGGTGGAAGTTTTCTCTAATGTCGCCCTCGAGTCTAACCCCCGTCAGGTCACCTCTGCGACTGCCGAGGCACCGCACGAGGCGAGGGCCTGGGGTGACACGTGCGACATGGATTTTGTGGACAGCGCAGCGCTGGAATATTCTCCACATCGCTCGCTCTCCCCTACCCTGCTGCAGAATAAAACTTATACTGAGCCCGTCGTCTTCTCTAATGAGGATTTACTTCCCACACCGGAGGCATGCACCGCCATCTCCTTCGGTTGTGGACGCTATGACGACGATGTTTTATCCACCGCGGCCTCGGGGTCTGAGGACTTCGCGACTGACACTAGCCCTCTTCCTCCTAGCGGACAGGAGAGGCGTGTTTCCCCCTCCTACAGTGAGCTGTTGGATGTGGTTTCTCGTGCGGTGGGTAAATTGGGGCTAGACTGGGAGGTTGACAAGGCCGAGGCCCAACCTTCTTCCAAGCTGGACGACCGTTTTCTAACCAGTCGGACACCTACACAGCCCCGGAGGCCTTTGCCTTTTTTTCCCGGACCTCCACCAGGAGGTTTCGAGGTCCTGGAAACAGCCATTTTCGGCGCGGATTACTAACGCCGCGGCCGCGGATTTCGCCACCGTTTCTGATATGGCGAACCATGGCTATACTATGATGCCCCCGGTGGAAGAGACTCTCGCCGAACACCTTGCGCCTAGTTCGGCCGCGGCTTGGAAGTCTCGCCCCCTTCTTCCTTCGAAGGCGTGTCGAGTCACGTCTAGTTTGGTGGGTAAATCCTACATGGCGGCTTGTCAGGCGGCTGCGTCGCTCCACTCTATGGCGGTCCTTCAGGCCTACCAGGCGGAGTTATTGAAGGAATTGGATGAAGGTGAGGGCATCACACCGGAGGCAGTTAAAGAACTGCGTAGAGCTACGGATTTGGCGCTACGCGCTACCAAACATACCGCTCGTGCAGTGGGCCGTACTATGGCCGGTTTGATTTCGGTTGAGCGCCACCTCTGGCTTAATCTCACCGATATTAAGGAGAAGGATAAATCTTTCCTTATGGATGCCCCTGTCTCCAGGGATGGATTGTTCGGTGAGGCTGTCACGTCAGTAGTGGAGAAGTTCAGGGCAGCGAAACAGCAATCAGCCGCTTTCCGCCAGCTGATTCCCCGCAGACCCAGGGAGGTCGAACGCCGGCAAGCGCCCGCGCGTTCTCGCTCAACCTCCTCTCACCGCCAGCGAGCAGCCTCTCGAGAGGAACCTACACCCATGGCGCCTCCTCGTAAGGACTGGGGCCCTAGGGTTTTTCCTCCGGCGCACCAGCGTCAACGTAAGCGATTGAACCTGACCTCGACGGCTAAAGCCTCTCGTTCTCGGGTGCCGAATAGCAGCTCCTGATCTTTTTGCTGCTTGCCAGGGACTGTGCCCTCCGCTAGAGAGCGCTGTCGGACCGCTTTCGCGCATCCCACACTCTCATTGCAGTCCCCATGCTCAAACATTGATTGTCTCGCCGCTAACAGCGCCTCGAGCAACATTGGATCGAGCTGTAATGACAGACGCTCCCTCAGACACTCTGCGCAATCCTGCTTTCGGAGTTCGAGGGACGACTCAAGGACCCTGCACAAACGGCCCGTTTATGACGGCTCGCACAGCCGCCGCTTTTTCGCTAGCGGCAGAGCCCGATGTTCCATCTGTTGGCCTAATTCCTGCCGTGGACACGTTTCAGGATTATACTCAACGGAACGCAACGACTCCGGCGCATACGCTTCCCCGGTGCACGAACACCACGGGTTTTTCGTGTCCGGTCGTTTTAACGCGTATGACGGCGTTGCTGGGAGCGGAAGTTTTGAAACCGTTAATATTGTTTCGGGCCGCGTGGGAACGCTTGCCCGGCATTCCTCAATGGGTGTTACGCACGGTTTGTCACGGATACACCATTCAGTTTCGGAAAGGCCCGCCTCCTTTCCGCGGAATTCTTCCCACTACGGTGAAGTCTACGGAAATGGCGGTGCTGCGACAAGAAATGTCAGCTCTGCTGAGCAAAGGGGCTATAGAAGAAGTACACCCCTCTCAGATGGAGACAGGTTTTTACAGCCGTTATTTCGTGGTACCGAAAAAAGACGGCGGGTTACGACCCATTCTGGATTTACGCCGTCTGAATCTTGCACTCAGACCGAGCAAATTCAAGATGTTGACGGTGAAATCTATTCTGTCTCAGATCCGACCAAGCGATTGGTTTATTACGATCGATCTGAAGGATGCGTATTTCCATATTCAGATCGTCAAGAGACACAGGAAGTTCCTCAGATTCGCTTTAGAGGGCAAAGCGTATCAGTACCGCGTTCTTCCCTTTGGCTTGGCTTTAGCGCCCCGTACGTTCTCAAAATGCATGGACGCAGCTCTGGCCCCGTTGCGGCTCCAGGGCGTTCGTGTGTTGAATTATTTGGACGATTGGCTGGTGCTAGCGCAATCGCGGACTCAAGCATACTCTCACCGAGATCTTGTGCTGAATCATTTAAACAGCCTGGGCTTACGAACAAATTTCAAGAAGAGTGTTTTAACTCCCTCTCAACGGATAACTTTCTTGGAATAGATCTGGACTCTCGCGCGATGACAGCGAAGCTTTCTCTCCCGCGCGCTCAGTCGATTGCGTCATGCGTGCGGCACTTCAAAGCGGGTCGCACGGCGACGGTGAGATTGTGCCTCAGGCTCTTGGGTCTAATGGCAGCAGCATCCCCCGTGATTCGTCTGGGATTGCTTCAAATGCGCCCCTTTCAGTGGTGGACGAAAAGGCGGAATATTTCACCCCGTTGTCTCCCGCATCGCACGATTTCGGTGACACGGCGGTGTGTGATGTCGCTGAAAATTTGGATGTCAACCGAATTTCTCCTGTCAGGAGTTCGATTGGGAATTTATGCTTTCCGAGAGACTGTCACGACGGACGCGTCTTTGACTGGTTGGGGAGCTGTGTGTCGAGGGCGACCAGCCCACGGAGTGTGGACAGCGGCTCAGCGCGGCTGGCATATAAACAGACTGGAATTACTGGCAGTTTTTCTGGCTCTCCAGTATTTCGCGGATCTGCTGATCGGCCGTCATGTGCTGCTCAGATCAGACAACACAGCGGTTGTGTCTTATCTGAACCATCAAGGAGGATTGCGCTCTCGCCCCCTGTGCAGGCTGGCGAGGCGTGTTCTTCTGTGGTCTCGGGACAAGTTTCTCTCGATCCGGGCCATTCATGTCCCCGGACGATTGAATTTCGGAGCGGATCTGCTATCCAGACAGGCTCTGGAACAGGGAGAATGGCGATTACACCCCCAGACGGTGGATCTTTTATGGCGGATATTCGGCAAAGCGAAAGTGGATTTATTCGCATCGAGCATGACTACGCATTGCCCGCTATGGTTCTCCCTACGCTCCCCATCGCCCCTGGGCGTGGATGCGTTAGCTCACAGCTGGCCCAAGACCAGTCTGTATGCTTTTCCTCCGATTCGTTTGATCCCAGCGGTATTATGCAGATTACGCCGGGACAGAGTGGAACAGCTGCTGCTGGTGGCTCCGCGATGGCACACGCAGCCGTGGTTTGCGGATCTGATCAGTCTGCTAGCGGGCTCTCCGTGGGAGATTCCCATCAGACAGGATTTATTATCACAAGCACAGGGGCTGATTTGGCACCCGAGGCCAGATCTGTGGAAACTGTGGGCGTGGCCACTGAGCGGAGTGCGTTAGTATGTCCCGGTCTTTCTGCTGAAATTACTGAGACTATATTGAGTTCTAGAGCAGCTTCTACGAGACGCTTATATGCTTTCAAGTGGAGACTGTTTACAGCCTGGTGTGGTAATCATAATGTGGATCCAGTTTACTGCCCAGTGGCTTCAGTGCTGGAGTTCCTCCAGGAGCGTTTCTCGGATGGCGTTACACCAGCCACTTTAAAGGTTTACGTGGCAGCCATTTCAGCTTACCACGAATGCATAGGCGGTGCCTCTGTGGGGCGTCATCCATTAGTTTCTCGTTTCATACAGGGTGCGCGACGGCTGAGGCCTTTCCGCCCTGTGCGAGTTCCTTCATGGGATTTATCCATTGTGTTGTTAGGTTTATCAGGGCATCCGTTTGAGCCCTTGGAGACCGTATCGGATAAAATCCTGACTCTGAAGACACTTCTTCTCATGGCTTTATCCTCCCTCAAGAGAGTTGGGGATTTACAGGCTCTTTCTGTTTCACCCTCATGCATGGAATTTGCACCAGGCTCTGTGAAGGTGCTGCTGCGGCCCAGGCCTAACTATGTTCCTAAGGTCGCATCTAACCCTTTTCGCTTTCAGCAAGTGGTTCTGGAAGCTTTTTCACCTGCCGAGGCCGGGTCAGGAGATCTAAGTCTTTGCCCTGTGAGAGCTTTAAAGACTTATGTGGATCGCACAGCCCCTTGGCGTGGTTCTGACCAGCTGTTTGTCTGCTTTGGACATAAAAGTAAGGGCCATGCAGTTACAAAACAGCGCATGTCCCATTGGCTGGTGGAGGCAATTTCTTTGGCCTATGAGGCGCGCGGACTCGCTTCGCCCTTAGGGGTTAAGGCTCATTCCACTCGAGCTGTAGCTTCTTCTCAAGCTTTTCTCAGTGGCTCTTCTATGGATGATATCTGTGCTGCGGCAGGATGGTCCTCACCGAGCACTTTTATCAAGTCCTACAGTCTGGATGTGAGGATGGCCCCTGGCTCCCGGGTTCTCTCCGCTTGAGCAGTTGCTTCCTCGGATCTCAGTTATCAGGTACGTCAGGCGTTTTGGTATATCGTTCCCATACGTGGTGACGTCACCGCAGCATCGAAGTGACCTATGATAGGGAACATCTCGGTTACGTATGTAACCTTGGTTCCCTGAATAGGGAACGAGATGCTGCGGTTCTGGCCGTTCCGTACCTTGATAACTCTTCATCTTCAGTCATGAAATCTGAGCGAAATGGCGCGCTGCACCCAGGTATATCATGCGCGCGCATGCGCAGGGTGGTGCTATGCGCCATTTGGCCAATAGGATTGGCGGGATGGTATAGGGCTTCAGACATTCGTCACACCAGAGGTGTTCCCATACGTGGTGACGTCACCGCAGCATCTCGTTCCCTATTCAGGGAACCAAGGTTACATACGTAACCGAGATGTTTTCCATGATAGAACAACAGACCTCAAATGTAACATCAATTTTGTTTACTTGTCAGCGCTTACTTAATGAGCTCGTTATTGGCTTCCACAAGTCTGGTCCTCTTCTTATTAATAGTGCTATTGATCTGAAAGAGAGAACCATACAGGTATGCAAATAATTTCCAATCCAAAAACTATTGTGAAAAATTATTAAAATGTAAAATAAATGTTCTATTTGAATGCATTTTTATTTATTCTTGTGATGCAAAGCTGAATTGTAAGCACCATTACTCCAGTCTTAAGAGTCACATGATCCTTCAGAAATCATTCTAATATGCATTTACATTTTAATATTTCAGGATATTATCTGTTTTTACTGCATTTTTGGTCAAATAAAAGCAGTTAATATCTCAACATTTAAAATTCCTCTAAACTTCTAATGTGTAGTCAGTGTATATTCCCCAGATGAGTCATGCAACGGAGAATCACCTTGTTATTTTCTCTTTTCACATTCTTGAGTTCCTTTGTTGCTGTGATCTATGAATAAATTACACATTTTAATAATTATGACATGAGCACCATTTATTTTATGTGAAAAGATCTGAAAAACATTCTCACTATCTCTGAGAGCTGCTCCTCAAATGAGCGACTGACGGCATCAATGGAGCGTTTGACTGCGTCAGAGTTTACGGTCTGCCTGCAGAAACCAGACAAATATGTAAGCACTTGACTTCTGTTCATTATTAAGACACTGGAGTAATTAGAGCAATTCACCCTTACTTGTACTGAGAGACAAACTCCTGGAAACTACTGAGCACCACGTCAAGATCAGTTGGACTTCTCAAATCCCTGGCTTTTTTAGAGGGGCCAGCTCTTTCTAGAAAAAGACGATTTACATTTATGCATTTGGACATTTTTTTCAATTCACCAGAATTTACGTTAAATTCAGAGTGAAACATTTTATCAGATCATGCATTCTTAATAGATTTTTAAATCAAAAGTTTTGCAATGCTAGGATTCACCTCTGTGCCGTTTGATTGGTTTATGCAACCTATATTTTTTATGTGCATTTAAAGAAAATGAAAGGGATAAAAAAAAGCAAATAGAACCAAGACAAGCTTCATCGCACACAATTAAAGCATCTGATGCATATAAATTAATAACAGCACACGTTTAAGACAACAAACAACTTTACAGCAGTCTTGTTTAGTACCTGTGGAAGATGAAGATTTCCTTTTCTGTTTGTGGCCACTCTGCCGTTGACTGGATGATCTCCTCTTTCCCTGTATAGACTTCTCTTTGCTTGGGTGCTGAAAAGGAAAAACTGAATTAAAGGGCCATGTTTCACATATCATACTGATACATGAAGATATGAGACATACAAAACTTTCATCCCCGTCTGTCAGCTCCTCTGAGGACGGAGGTGACCTCTGCTGTCTCTGAGCCACTCCTGGGCTCGAAGATGTTTCTTTAGCTGACCTCTGACCTTTGACTGCTTCCTGGAAAAATTAGAAAAAAAATTAAATAATATTACAAATACATTACTTTTCATTTCTGCCATGAATTCACAACAAAAAATGTAGACAGCTGAAAAGATTTTAACAGATGTCAGGAAAACATGCAGACGATGTTGAAAATCAAGACATTTAAAGGAACAGTTCACCCCAAAAATGATAATTTGCTCAAAATGTATTCCCTCTTCTGGTAATCCAAGGTCATGAGTTTGTTTCTCCATCTGAACAGATCTGAAGAATTTAGTACAAGTAATCCATACAACTCCAGTCCATTAAATCCATCATTAAGACTTCAAAAAGTTGCTTCTGGCTAAAATATGCGTCTTCTATCCATAATATTTCCCCAGTGAAAAAGTGGTCTTGTCTGAATATGGACAGAAATATGTAGATAATATTCACAGTTTATAAGTGAAAATGGTCCAAAAAGGTTAAAAACATGTGTATTTTGATGCGAGAGGACATCAGGGGATGGAGGAAGTGTTGTGGATTATGAATTAATATTTGAGGAATATTCATATTCTTACAAACACACATCATTTCACAAGACAATAACTGATGGACTGCAATTGTGTGGATTGCTTGTGGATTGTTGTAATGTTTTTATCAGCTGTTTGGACGGCACCCATTCACTGCAGAGCATCCATTGCTGAGCAAGTGATAAAATGCTACATTTTTCCACATCTGTTCTTATGAAGAAACAAACTCATCTACATCTTGGATGGCTGGAGGGTGAGTACATTTAAAGCAAACTTTCATTTTTAGGTGAACTGTTCCTTGAACTCTCACCTTGGCTGTGTAGCTTGTGGGGATTGATCTTCTTTTCTTTCCTGCATTATCTCTGTCTTCTGATATGGCTGGCAAAGGTCTGCCTTTAACTTTTCTGTAATGACACATAAAGCCTTTATGTTAAGCTTTACCAAATGCCTTTAAACCCCTTTGATCTCACAGGACCACACTCTACCTTACTACTGATTTTGCTCTTTTATTTGTTGGTGGTTCTTGGTTCTCTTTGGATGAAGCTTTCTTATTCAGTGCCTCAGAAACAGCTTTGCCTATTTTCTTAGCCTGAGTAACTGCGGTCTTATCAGTGTCTGTTACACTAAGAACAGGCTTCCCAGCTCGCGGTCGACCCGACTTCTCTGAAGCAGACTTCTGGTTCTGTTCTGGTCCAGGACTGAGATCTTCTTCCAAAGCTGTGCTGTGAAGGGGGTTCCCTGCAAAAGAACTGCATTTAGTCACTTTTGATATGACTTTATATTACTTTCACACTTTGTTTTCAGAAAGTGATGAACACTTGCTTTTTGATATGCCATCAATATAACAACATTATATTTAGCCCCCACCCAAACTACAGTTTTCTTATTACAGGGTTGTCATACCATGAGGAGAATACTGATCTCCATGAAACACACTGGTTTTCTCTATGGATGAAATGTCCAGAGGCTGTGGAGACTCCACCACAGGAGGTTTTGCACTCTAAAAAAATGGAAATTAATAAGCAACAAATTCTTCTAATTTTGTGTACAAACTTGAAGTGCTTATTACTGCATGTATCAGGGTTCGTACAGATACTGTAAAAATAGATTCCACGACTTTCAAGGACTTTTCAAGCACTCCTTTTGGGGTGAAGTTAATATTATGTTTCATGAATTACTTTTCAAAACAGCGTAACAGTTAAGTAAATGAGGATTCAAAACATTCACCTGCATCTCCCGCTGAACAGCTTTCAGTGTTTTCGCCATCCTACTCATCTTTGCATTCATTTATTCAATACAGTGATAGATACAAAACTCACTAACAATATGTATAAACAAAAACAATGGCAGAAAGAAAATCTCTGACAATCTGACAGCGAGTACTGGTATATAATTTTACCGCGAATGTTTGAACGCTTATAGTGTGACGGTACCATCTCACAAACGGGGGAGGGAGAACAATCTCATGGTGTACGGTTTGTTTAGTAGAAACAAGTAGAAAGGACATTTTACAATTCATTTGTATATAAAACATTTTAAAATACTTTTTATATACTTTTTAAGAAAAGTTTTTAATATTTCACACATTATTTTTTTTATAAAGTAAAATATACTATTTATATTACCCCTTCAATCTTATAAGGAAGATTCCTCCCTGTTTCGTGAAAATCACATTGGGCGGACCAACACGTAATTTCCTTTCCGACTGCCCTCTGCTGTTCTGGTGCAGGTTACATATGATTCAATTTATTTAAAATCATTATAAATGTACTCATTAAACTCATTGGCACTGCAAACAAATATTTTCTGTTTGTATAAGCAAAATAAATGTTTATAGTAATAGATTGTATCTATTTAAAGTCATCAAAACTTTGTGAATCTGAGTCCATTAGAATGTTTAGATGTTCTACATATTCTTTTATTTAGTAGAAATAAATAAAGAGATAAATAAATAAAGTGTATTTAATTTAATTTAATTTAATTTAATTTAATTTAATTTAATTTAATTTAATTTAATTTAATTTAATTTAATTTAATTTTATTTTATTTTATTTATTCTCATGTTGTGTATTATGGTTAACTGTTGCCCTCCAGCGGCAATGTACTGAAGTGACCCTTCTAGTTATTTTCTCTCTGCACCCTACAAACGCCGTGCGAATGGAAACACCAGAAGAGATTCTTTCGTAATCACTTCCGGTCTCTCACTGTTTGAGTCTGGAGTGGAAACACTGGAACCGAAGAAGCTCGGAGTCGGTGCCGCCTCACTCACCCAGCCGTCACTTTCCCCCGGACCAGAAGGTAGTCAACTACACACATTTAGCGCTACGGATTTCTCAGATTTCGCTAATCACAAACATAAACTCTTTTAGTAAATTAATTCGCGGTGCAAACATCTGAACTTGTGCTGTCACATGAACGTTATTAGCATTAGCTTCGCGTAGGTGCGTGTTCTTGGTGCGCTAATAAGTGACACGAAACCACTGATCTAACGTTATACAGGTTTTCTGTTATAGATCAGTGCATGAAACGCATTTAAGCATTTAAATAATAAAATACAGGTAATTAAAGATTATCTAAGTGATATCTGAAAGTTATTGACACTTACTTGTTACACTCAGGACATGCTGTAGTCAAAAAGAGCAACGTGACGTAGTTTATACAGAAAACAATATTACGTAACGTTATATTTTATATATGTACTTTTATATTGGTGCCACAGGAGTTTGTGCTTCTATATTCGTGATATTGGTGTATGTTTTTGGCTGCCCACTGTTTTTGGCACTAGTGCTAACAGAGCCTGCTAAGTTAGCTGTGTCCTGCACGTTTAGATAAATAAGGGAATTAAATGTAAGCGAAACAGCCATCTGCACATCTGACACCAGATTTGAAACAATGTGTATGTAGCATAGATGCAAATTCCATTTGTACGTATTCAGCTATTTTTGGTTTCCACAAACTCTGGAAAGAGATGATTTACATGAAGTCAGATCATATCAAGGACATTTCACTGCTTATCCCAGCATTTCAGCCACATACTGTATGCTTGAAGTCCTTTATTAATGGTGTGTCTTTCTTAAACGTTATATGTGCAGGTGTTTAATGAGTTGTGAAGTTGGGGGGCCTGTCCAGCTGGCTAACACTGACCTGTCATCACTGTTGGGTCATGACCGTGCTTGTGTTTCAGTCTGATATGTGATCTTGAAGAGTTTGAGTCTCATGAATCTGTTTTGTTATGATGGCAGCAGATTATTTCATGACCTTCATATTTCTATATGACCTTCAGAAGTCCCTATAGTGTCTTCCCCGACCACCACACGTGGCGTTTTATTTTTGGAGAGGTCTTGGACATTGGTTGTAGTTACATTCACTCTGCTACTGGATTACTATGCATTCATTCTCATGGCTTTTAAACCGTGTTCAGGAGTCTTCACTGTTATTATGCACCCACGTGTCGTTTCAGATCCATGTGACTTTCTTTCTTCCTGGAAAACAGCAGGAGATGTTTAGTAAAATCCCAAATCTGTCTTTTTCTGCTGCATTTTTAAACGTGAGCAATTATGATGCATTTGATATCATTAACATGAACGTTTGCATTTCATATTTTGTGTCCATGTTAAATAAAATGCTCGTATTGAAGAGAAAAGATCAGTGTGAACAGTATTCGAAACCTCTTTCTTTGTGTTATACATTAAGTCACATAGATCTGGATAGACGTGAGGGTGAGTAAATAACGTAATAAATATACATTTAGGTTTGGTTTTAGGTTGGTATGGTTCAGTAGCCTGATGTCCTCCTGCCCTCTCTCTGTCTGGGTCACTTGATCTGTGGTTAGGCAATGTTTCTTATCGGCAGATAATGACGCAAAGTGGTTTCAAAAGATAAGACTCTTGTCTGAAACCATTGGCCAATAAAACACGTTTGGATTGGATCAACTCATAAAACTTATCAAGAAAGGTTTGTCTGTTCTTATGCTTTTATTTTCTCTTTCTTTCAGTTTGAAATGCTGTTGATGGGTGTTTACCTGGATTGCTTCTGCTGACCAGTCCAGTGCTTAGTTCCCTATGGGGGTGGTTACTACTATGGACCCAGATTCGGCCCAGCAACCGCAGGGCAAGTTGGGTAAAGATGGCCACGCGCTAATAGGGGCCAATCTGGGTGCTCGCGGAAAGCACTATGTGTGCGGCTCGCTTGCGGCGTTCACCAACATCATCGTGACCTTTCCTATTCAGAAAGTGTTGTTCCGGCAGCAGCTTCATGGGGTCCGAGTGACCGAAGCCGTCCGTCAGTTGCAGAGGGAAGGGTTGAGACATCTCTACCGAGGGCTCCTGCCTCCACTTCTGCAGAAAACCACCACCGTGGCCATCATGTTCGGCCTGTATGAGGATTTTTCCCGGTTGCTTTTGCACCATGCTCATGGAAGTGGTGCACCTGAGCTTGTTACGCGGAGCGTCGCTGCCGCGCTGGCCGGGGTGGCTGAGGCTGCCCTTACGCCATTCGAAAGGGTGCAAACACTGCTTCAGGATCACAGGCACAACGGGCGTTTCAATAACACAGCCCACACCTTCCGGACTCTCCTGCGGGACCACGGTGTGAGGGAGTGCTACCGCGGACTGGTACCAGTTTTGTTGCGAAATGGACCTAGTAACATTCTGTTCTTCGGTTTGCGTGGGCCAATTAAGCAGCAGCTCCCTGATGCCCGATCCCGTATGGGTCACATGGCCAATGACTTTGTGTGCGGCGGGCTGCTGGGGGCAGCGCTGGGTATCATGTTCTACCCTCTAAACGTGGTCAAATCTCGAGCTCAGGCTCAAGTCGGGGGTGAATTCGTTCCTTGCCACCGCGTGCTGATGACGGTGTGGCGGGAACGCGGCGGCAGCATCGTGCTGCTCTTCCGCGGAGCGACGCTCAACTACCACCGATCTCTTCTGTCGTGGGGGATCATCAATGCAACCTACGAGCTTCTCCTGAAAGTTTTCTGAAGACTGGGGTGGATGGCGGAGTGCACTTTTTTCTGAAGCAAGCCAAATTTAGCTCTTTAAAGGAGGATCTGGACACTGCCAGCTCCCCTGGTGCACTTAACATGTGCACTTAAAGGGATAGTTCACTTAAAAATGAAGTTCTGTCATCGTTCATTCACCCTCATGTCATTCTAAAGCTTTCTTTTTTCTGTGGAACATAAAAAATATATATTTGATTGTTTCTGGTCCCATTGACTACCTAGTAAGTCATACAGGTTTGAGGTTGAGTAAATGATGACACAATTTCTATTTTTATGTGGACTATTCCTGTAACATCTGCACTTAATGATCTGTATAATTATGGATGGACACCATCCATGGGCTGATCACTACATATAAAGTCCACCCATATTTATTGGCTACTATAAGTGTTGTGAAATGTATCACCACATGTCCCAGTTCTCATATCAGTTTTTTAGTGGCTCTTTTACTCACTTTTTGGGGGTCTGTGGGACACGGATGGAGAATGCACAAAGTTGCACTACTGACCGTACATTTCTACTTATTTGCTGTTGTTTTGTTTAAAAAAACTGATGCACAAACTCTGGACTGAAGCATTACAAGCCATGTGTAATAGTAAGGTTGACCGATGGTTCGTGAATAAATGGGTGTGACTTGTGGACCACACAAAGCGAGGGACGTCTGTACAAGCCCACGATGCTAGTGTTTTTGCCAATCAGCAAAAGGCCTGATGAATTCAAAGATGTCTGATCATTTTCATGAAATGCTTTTTTTATGTAACCAGTGTTTTGTGACATGAATGACATTTTCACATTGTTGTGGTTGGAAAGTAAACAAGCAATTCCACTTATTGCATTCTGGGTGTCATTATTAAACTTTTTTTATGATGCTTCAGAGTGTACATGGGATTAAAAAATCCTAATTACTTTTATTTTATGTGTTTTTTTTTTGTTTTTTTTACATAATCATATTAGTTTTTTTGCATACTTAAATATAGGGTATAAATTTTATGCTTATTAGATTGTCTGTCCTTAGCTTAGCAACATGCTAACACCATTCACTTGACATGAGGATAGTTATTTGTCTATGGAGCTTATAATGACTTTCATCATTCACAAACTTTAAAGTCCTTTACTTAATTATGTATGACTATGTTAACCTCCAGGGGCCAGAGAAAGACATGGAAACACCCATCACACAAGGTGAAATGGCGTTCAAGGACAGATGCTTTTAGAGCCGTTTGCAGCTCCTTCTGAGGGCCATGAGTAAATCCCAGGGATTGGTTTGGAAAAATATCCTAATGATTATAGGTTAATGGAGGCAGTAGATGGGACATTCTATTTGAATAAAAACATTTTGATTCTGTAGTGGCTGCTGCTTTCGTACAAATACCTGTGTTTCTACAAAGGAAGATATTATGAAGAATGTTGATTACCTAACTGTTGATGGTCCCCATTGACTTTATATGGACAAAAAATACAATGGAAGTCAATGGCAACCACCAACTGTTTGATTACCAGCAATCTTCAAAATATCTTCTTCTATGTTCAACATAAGAAAGCAACTCATACAGGTTTGAAACGATGTTGGGGTGAGTAAATGATGACAGAATTTTCATTTTTGGCTGAACTATCCCTCTAACTGTGTGTTAAATTTACTTAAAGCAAAAGGTTTTTTATGAGATTTAAAATTAAAATAGAAAAGGCAACAAAAATATCTTTCAGAGTTACTACAGATTCAATTTTAGTCACTCGCTCTGTTGAAAAGGCACAGATTACAGGCAGCGTGTCTGCCAGTAAACAGCTTCAGCACAATCCCATCATTCCCTCTGTTTGAACTGTAAAAGATTTCGGTTGAGTTTAATCCCAGGACTAATCTGTAATCTCCTCATGCAAACTCGAATACAGTCTGACTAGCAATTTAGTGTTTTAGTAGGTGTGTTAAACTAGAAACCAGACTATTAGAAAAGACGATACATTGTAAAATAACAAATCACAGCTTTTAAGATTAAAGCCCAAAAATATATAAAATCACTCACCAAATTCTCACAAAACATGTCAAGAGCACGTCCAGGTCATATTTCAACCCAAAATCAAAAGAAAGATGTAAGAACTTATATTTTGTCTAAAAGAAAATGAAAAAGCCACAAAAATGGATTACATCCACAGCTTTTGTCATTCAAAATCAAACCTTTATTATCATGAACACAGTAGAGGGAATGCAAACCAGATTCTCGATTGTCCCTTTTAATTTAATTTCATTCACATGTTTGCCTTCATATTCACATACAGCCACATTTAAGATTTTATTTTGTGCACTTTGAAACACAATCGTCTGCATACGTCTCAATATAAATGGCCCTCATAGTTTTTTTGCTTCATATTTGGTACAAATGCACACGCAGTTCCTTTTAGTCTTCATCGTTCTTAGAACCTTCATATGACAGGAAGATTTAATTTAGAAATACGTTTGCTCTCTGATAGTTCGATATCAAAATGGTTCCTTTGAAAAGACAGAATAACAACAACATATTTATCGCTTTCCGTTTTCATGACATTTCTCTTCAAGCAAACTAGCTTTCTGACTTGATAACCACAAACCGGCAGTGTGTGTGTGTGTGTGTGTGTTTATTGGGAGGGATGTGTCCAGCATGGGTGAAATTCTTCCCATCTGGAAGCACTTCTATAAAGTCATTGAACTGAACAAGGATGACCTCGAGTTTGGTCATGTGATCTGGGCAAGTTAATTGTTTATGTATTGTAGGTGCATATTGCCTTTTGAAACCTGATCTAGACACAGCCAGTGAGTAACCAGTGTCTACGACAAAATACTGGTCTGAGATCAGGAACAAAGGACAACTGAATCACTAGGGCTAAAAGATCAGTGCCCGGTTGCATGAAACTCCTTAAGTGAGGGTTTCCCTGAGGGAGAAAAAATCCCTGAGGTAAGGGATTTCATTAAGAGCGTTGCAAGAAGCCTCTTAACTGTCACCCTTACCTAAGTGTTCATACTAAGTGTTTCACAGTAGTTTCTGACAACATACGGCAAAGATCGCCGCGGTTGCTATAGTTACTACCTCTAACAGTAAACAGAACACAACGAACCACAAAGCCAAACCCTTGCTAAAATCACACTTTTATTAATATATTTTTGCTATGGAGAGTACAAACAACAGAAAACAAAAAAACGTAAACCAAACTGGACAGAGGACGAAAAAGCAATTATTGTTTTTGTAAGTGGTTATAATAATAATACTTTTCAGCCTTTCATCAACCATTCATCGTCTCCAAGGGATTATTACGATCATTAAAAACACGCCTTGGCATTTCCTCCTCTTCAATTAACACTAAATCGTATTTTGAGTTTATGTTGACTTAAGGGAGCTGTTTTGGTCCCTTAAATTTATTAAGGTGAAATGGTCACTAAGGACTTTGTAGCAACACTTAAGGGAAAACTTAGATAATTAAGGGGAAAAACTTAATAACATCCTTAAGTTCCTTAAGGAAACCCTTAGGGTTTTTTCTTGCAACCCAAGTTTCACTAAGGGTACCCTTAACCTTATATCTAAGGGATTTCTTAGCTTAAGGAGTTTCATGCAACCGGGCACAGGGCTCAAGTATTCAAAATTCTAAGCGTAGGTCTTTGATAGTCTCCCCAATCATATTATTTGTGATTATGACAGCCAAATCTAAAATTCTTACAACAGAAACATTCCATGCAAGTGCCGAAATGCAGATCTGAAGGCTTGAAGAATGCATTGCAATTGTGCAGTTCTTAAAAAGCTCAGCACTCAAGGAGGCTATTGATGTCTTCAGATGTCGGATGTGTTTTTATTCAGGTAGCCATCTTTAAACATGCTCGGCAAGATTTTCCTCTGCCATGATAGTATTCCACGATAGTAGGCAGTTTACCACCACCCACTGCTATATTGCAAAGAAAGCAATGCAATTTGTACTGCATTATGTGTTATGCAACGAAACTGAGCTGGTTTTGCCAGGAGACTTTGCATACACATACCTGCATGGTAATGAGTAAAGTATTTAATGTATGCTAAATATGGTGCTGTTCACCACTTTCAAAAGTGGAAGAAATAACTTTTTTAAATGAACCTTTTGTTTACACTATATTTTCATAATGATGCAATCAAACAAGCTTTAACAACGATCTTCCAAGATATAATATAAGGCCTAGGTTTGTCAAGGAGGTCCTCTAAAGTGAAATATTAATGATTCATAACAAATGGAAAATTATGCATGTATTAAGATGTATAAAATGTAAGAGTATAATATGTGGAAAAATGTGGATACAAATCGTGATGCTTGCATAGTCAAAAACGAGTGAAAAATAGTGTGGTTTGGCTATCATTGGGATTAGTTTTACAGGGTGCTACATTAATATAATGACACTGTTGTTGTGTAAATGCCCAAATTGTGCTATTATGTCTTTGGACCACACTGATCTAATGTCAAAAGCCAAACTTGACACACCAACATACAGGTAGAAAAATGCCAAACCGCTGCACTGCTATTGCCATCATCTCTCATTCTACAGCCAGAAAGGTATTATAGACAAAATGAAATGAAAGTCCTTTGTATAGTCCAGTTAAACATTACTGCATATGTATTTGGGCTTCTTAGTGTTTCTCCAAGCATCTATTGTAAGGGGTAGTGGAGTGTCCATTTACTTTCTTCCTTCAGTCTGTAAAGAGCAGCATGACTAAACTAAACATGAAAACAAGTAAAGCTTCATAACACTGTTTATCTCAGTTATTAGAGCAAGAGGTAGGGATTCACGTATACCCTCCCCCCCCAAAAAAAACCCCCCTAAAAACTAAACAACAACAAATAAACAAAATGCAGGTATAGTATAGTAGGTTAGAAACCACGGTGTGCATATACTGTAAGTAAAAAATAAATACATACTACATACTGTACATACATCAGGAATTAAAGAACAGTTAGAAAATAGCTATGTCTGAATGCAGAATTTCACTACATTTATAGGGAGACTTTCCAAGACAAACAGGTTAATACATAACAGTTCTGACATGTTAATTTGCTTACTGTGTGTGTACGTTCACGGCACTTACTATTATTCTTGTGTGCCAGCACACAAACAGATGCCAAAAAGGCATCGCTACTTTAAGTACAAGTCTATGCTCACACTCTACAGTCCTTTAAGAAGGTGCCGGAAGGTAACATTTAAAAGTTCAGAGGTACATTTCCATTGTCTATGTCTGGTGTCCGTGACCGAAACAGTTGTGTTAGTGAGAAGACAGTTGAAATAAGAACCGTACACTGCTTGGCTAAAAGCCTGACACCTTCGCCCTCTCTAGTCGTCTCTACAGCTCCTACAAACTCCTTATACAGGTCCACAATCTCCTCAAGCTTCCTCAAGGCCTCATCTGCATCAATATCCCCATGACACCCTCCACAGTCCGAACAGGAAACTCGCATGCAGGTTGAGGTAAGTTGCACTAGAGCTCCAAAACTGTTACCAAGGGATAGAAGAGCATCGTCAGGTGCCCATCCTACCCGTGTGGCTCTCTGACATCCTGACGCCAATCTCCGTGCCTCCGCCTGAACCAGGTATCGTTCTGTCTCTGAAAGCGAATTCACATTCACATTGCCATTTTCGCATTCCCCCTTGTGTGTTGGAGGGTGTACTACAGAAGGTCCTTTCTTCAAAACCAAAAGAAGTTCATCAATATCTCGCTGCAAACAGGCATAGCCATCTTTAAGCCCTGTACCTTTCTGACCGGAAGCATAATGGTGGCTTTGCAAAAAGTGGAGCGGATTATTTATTGGTCCACGATCTAGAGGCAGAGATTCCAGAGGTCTGGGTGGGACCAAGAGTGGGCTGAGTTCTGAGGATGATGATAGGGGGCGAGGGGAATCTCTGAGTAGGGACAGAACATTTGGAGAGGGACCAGATAGGGTTGCAGGGGAAGTAACAGGGGTGGGTTGAGGTGGTTTACTGATCTGGTTTCGACGGGAGAACTCATAAACAGTCAGATTATCATCAAAGCTGCAGTTTTCCTCTGTATCTCCGCTGAAACAGTTGGCATAAACAGTATGGCAGCCACATGCATCATGATGGGAAGGACTTCCGGAGGATAGAGAAGAATCATTGTCAAGTCGAATCTCTGAAGGGTTACCTTTGTGTGATTGAGGTTGTTCGGACCTGCAGGTCCCAAAATGCCTGTGCAACTCTGTAGCTTCTGTGGACAATTTCTGCCTCAGGTCAGGATGGCTTGATGATGTTTGAGGTTTCCTGTTGGTGTCTTTCACGGGAGTTGGGCTCACATCCTCAGGTCCATCTTTGAGCTTCACAATGACTACTTCAGCATCTTTCTCTTTCCAGTCAATCAAAGATGGCACTGAAGTGGCCTTGGGAGATACCTTCTTGGATTCATGGTTAACATCTGTTGGAATGGTTGCTTTATTGCCTGTCGATGAAATACTGTTGCTGAGTGCTACTGTCCCCAAGATCTCTTGGGAACGGGTGAGGTACCAGGGCATATCCTGAATTTTTCCCCGTAAGGCTGTGGCAGACAGACGTCCAGACGAGCCTGTTCTGCTGGGGAAATTAGTCCCAATTTGAGCTGGATCTTCAGGAACAATATTTACAGACTGAACTGAAGGAGAAGGTAAGGCAGATGGAGATGGGGTAGGAGTAGTTGAAGCACTTGTTGGTTTGACTGTAGAGCTTTCAGCCTTTAGTTCAGTTCTTAGGTTCTCATGACTTAGAGAAACACCCTTGATCAGTGTAGAGTGTGGGGAGGTACTGGAACCATTTCTCTGAGACCAGGGGTGTAGAGAAAGTCCATTGGGAGGAACTTTTGTCTTTTCATCAGGTTTTTGTGACTGGGCATTAACTGCCTTTGTGGATGGCTGTAAACCAATGAATGATGGCTTGGGAGGTATTGGGGGCTTTGTGTTCATCTGGGGCACTTTATTTTCTGATTTTCTGGTTTCAAGAGAGTCTGATGACTGTTGTTGTAGAGGACTCTTGCTGTCTACTGTTATTTTCTCAAATTCAGTTGTTCCTTTAGCGTTTATTGTCTCTTTCTGATTTGGCTTAGTATCTTTACTGTCAAGTCCTTCAAGATCCACATGATTTGATCCACTCTTCCACTCTTTTTCTAGACTGGCAGGTAACTGGTCAGATATTCCATTTTGTAGCCTGGGTCCATTTTGAACATTCTCTAGGTCTAAGGTTTGTTGAGGAAAGGCAGATTGGCGTACAGCCGTAATTAATGAGGAAGACATTGGTGGTCCAGGCCCTGTGACTGGTTTAAACTCCATGGTCTCTGGCTCCATCTCTAGAAGCTGAGTTGACAAGTGTGGATTTCGGCCAGGTATGTCTCCATTGCAGTGCTGGGCTTTCTCCCTCGTGGAGTGGTTAGCAGATAAAGATTTAGGTTCTAAAGGTGTAGGTTTAGGGAGAACAATCAGTGAGGGTTGATGGACCTCCAGTTCAGGATTTTTAGACTCAGGGATTGCAGGGGTGAAATGATCGGCAAAAGAAGATTTTTCTTCGAGGTTCTCTGGTGTAACACTGTCCTTATCTTTGCTGTCTCTGGATTCTGAAGCTTTTGTCTTGTTCACACTAACCTTAAGGTCACTAAAAGAAGGATGTTTGTTCTCAGAATCTGAGCTTTTCTCTGCAAAATAATAAGAAAGAGGTAAGAGAGACGTGTACATAAGTAAACAAAATAAAAAAATAGATATTGAACATTAAATTAATATTTTGGTTCAATAAATGTTAAGATTTATCAACAACATTTGAAGCAATGTGGATTACCATCAAAAACCTATTTTGACTTATTTCTCAGTTTTTTTTTGGTTGCATTTATATTTCAAGTCTTCAAGCACAAGATCTAATATTTTGACCATATCAAATTTTTTGGCCCACCTGTTTACATTCACTTTAGACATGACTGGTAGGCTGTCCAATATCTTTGTTTAATTCCTGCCCAAAAGGATTGCCTGCAGTTATCGCTTTACTATGCACATTAAAGACCCTCTGGTTTTGAATGGCTGTGCTATTAAAATTATTTATATAATTCATGTCAAGTGGCCATTATTATTTGCCAGCATGGACAACGGCTGTCATGGATATTTTGCAGCACAAAATCTGACTGAACAGATAAATAACGCAAAATAACAGTAATTTTCATTCGTTAGGCTAATTTATCTACAGCTTGTTAGAGGTAGAATTCTCTAGCGAAATAAAGTGGCTCCAAGATTATATTTATTGAAATGAATTCAAATAAATTAACGAGAGAGAAAGAAAATGTGAGCGAAAAATAAGATTTTTTTGTGCCAGTGTTAATGCAGCCTTTGAGCAAAAATCAAGGCTCTTACAATTCAAGTAAACTTTTTGCTTTACCTACCTAAAGGAAGTAAACCCTGCTATTTTGACATGCACAATGATACAAATATGACTGTGTAAAAATACAAAATAATTTACAGATGATGTAATACAAATTTTAAAGGAAAAGAGCTTCTACAAAAATACTAGCTTTACATTTCTGTATTTAAACCCTCAAAGTGCAAAGCTATGGTTGGGTGGGGGTTGACAGAGAATTTTTTTTTCGATGGGTAATGGATTTTATGCTATAAATGTTGTTGATATAACTTAACTTGTATTGAACCTGGAACATTCTTCTTCGGAATGCACAGATGTTTTGCGGTAAAATTAGACGGTTCACTGACCTGTGAGGCATTTCTCTGTGATGGGAGGGGTAAATCGATCTTGGGCATCAAAAAATTCATCCTCAGATTCTGAACAACTGTATCTGGAGTCCTTTGATTTTTCAGGGACATTTGTGCACACAGCTCTCATCAGCACATATTGTGCTGTTAATTTTGAAGATGGTCCCTGTTGTTTAGCTTCATTTGTCTTTTTCTGTGGGAAGCTGGTTCCCTCTTGTCTACATGCTGGATGTTTGTGAATCCTGGTGAGGAGTGCCTGAAAGTTAATTCCTGCTAATTTAGCATTTATGCTGTTAGGAGTAGAAGAGGCTAACACGGCTTCAAATTCCGCTGACATGGCGGAAATGCGACCGTCTTTTCCACTGTCTCCTCCTTCATCATCATCCTCCTCCTCACTCAATGCATCATCACTGGCCGCAGTTGGGCTTGGCAAGCTATCAGACATTTGTGAGAGCTCAGAGAAGCGCAAAACTGAGTAATCATTGTAGGTCAGGTCTGAATGTCGTCTGAGTTTGTTTGAACTGTCCCTCTCATCCAAATGCTCTGGCACCTCCAGGAGGAAAGGGTGGTGGACATCCAGACTCGATGCACCAGAGCCAAGACTAGAACTGGGTTTCTCTTCCAGAGACACATCCATATGACCAAGTCCACCAATGGTTGCCTTAATAGTCTCCTCCAGTGCATTTAGCGAGTTACTAGACAAACTGGAGAAGCTGCTGTTGACTCGAGGGTCTGAGTACCAACCTGTCTCCAAAAGGGAATCAATTCTCATGGCATAATCCTCATCTCCAACAGACTCTCTCTTGCTCGCCTCATCTCCTTCGACCTCTAAAAAGGGATGTGTTACAATCACTCGGACCTTTTCTGCCTCTGCTTCACTTCTCCCCTCAGCTTCCTCTCCTTCCTCCGTGCCATCATTTGTATGAGTGGATATAGTGTCCTCTGACAGCTGAGTGTCCAGCAGTCCCTCCATAGCGTAGTCATCCTCTGAACTGTCTTCTGAATCGCTTCCACACCGAGAAACATACCCTACACATAGAAAACACATTAAACATAACTTACATAGCATTTAGTATAATATATTGTAATATGTATAATGTAATTTAACCTATAAATCCCATAGTAGAACAGTGGTTCATGATTTTCAGTATATTTCAAAGTACCATAGTCTAATCCTAGGGGTGGCACAGTTTGCTGAAAAAAAAAACAACTGTTCGGTTCACCACACACGGTTCGGCATGGTTCAACTTAAATCTGACAAAGCATCTATAATATGGTTTGCTATAAACAACACGTAAAACAAACAGGGTTTAGCTAATATGTGTTTCTGTTGATAGATGCGCATTCTGGTTTCCCAGTCATTACAATAACAGCGATTAAAAAATACAAATAAAAAACCCTGGACAAACCATGCACTCTTGTTCAATGTGAATGCCTTATGCTGGAATATTAGCAGTCATTTATTCCGGCATCACCCGGGTGCTGATAGCACGCGTGCACAGCACACGTTGATATCTGTGTTTAAACTAAACTTATTTAAGCTTTGAAACATTTAAGTGCTAGAGGACGCGAGCTCTTGCGTGCGCTAATCCGAAGCGTGCAAACCCGCGCCTCAGAATTCGCGTAAATATAAGATCTCTCTGAACCTGAAGTATTGTGTTTAAATGTACAAATTAACACAAAATTATGTCAAAATGCCTGTTTTGGTAAGTATCCTACAGCAGACACCAGCTGAACGTAGGACTACTGTATCAGTGCATTCTCTTAAAGTGACAGTCTTTGAACAGCAACAACAAAGAAATCACTCACTGCTCTTGATTAAAAAGCTTTTGTAACTTTAATAAATAATAATCTTTCATTTATACAGTCCAATATGCAATGCTGTTTTACATTTGATTACTTTATTCAATTTCTGTACCTAAAAACTAATGCTAGACCTACTAAAAAAATCACTGTTTATTGTTTTTATCTTTACTCTGTTTTATTTATTTGTGCTGTTGCTTGTTGTTGGATAGAATAGTCGTCTTCTTTTTTTATTAGAAAGTATAGTTTCTCCATAAACATATCGTACATACCGAACCATACCGAAAAGCAGTGACTCTAAAAATGTGAAACAAACCGCACCGTTGAAAAGTTGAACCGTGCCACCCCTATCTAATACCATCTCTCATTAAAGTACTTTTTTCACTGATTGAATCTGAGGAAATATTTTGTCCTCATAAGTTGCAACCACTTTGTGCAGTGTGCAAAACTTTGTCTATTGCTTGTTTTTTTTTGTTTGTTTTTGTTTTCAGCATTGTGCTGGGTAGCAAATCGTGGGCTGCAAAGCCAGCCGATCAATGTTATTTAAGTATTATTTATGTACTAGTATTTTTTATTTTGAATTAGCTGCTAATTTTATATTTTAACTTATACAATTCAGTTAGTTGGCAAGGCTAAGGCAAGCCGTTTTGACTTTTATTCATTCTCGGGGTATGCATTCTTGATATCAACAATTAACCATTAGTTAAAATGCTAATGCTTGATATCTGGAATTGGGTTTTTACCAGTAACAATGGCTATTTTTAGTAACAACTATAATTCGTGAAACCTTTAATTGTATTTTCACTAGTTAACTGTCACCATAGGATGCCATTCAAAATTGTTTATATCAAGAATTGATTTCTTACTAGTCCAATTTCACATATCAGAAAGACAACTCTTATTAGTAAAACCCTTTATATTTCATATCAGTAATTGCATGGTTACTAGTGCAAATGTCTATTCTTGATATCAGCAACTGAATTGAATTTTTTTTTTTTTGACATCAATAATTTTATTGTCACTAGTAACAATGTTAATTTCTGATATCATGACATGATTTTTATTACTAAGAGACATTTAAGATAGATGAAATTATCTTGATAGCAGAAATACATTTTCAGATTTCAGAAAGAACAAATGTAACATGTTGAAATACAATTACAGATATCTAGAACAAACATTTGAAGTAGTGACAACTGAATTCTTGATGTTAGGGAATTCTCATTTTTACTAGCAACAAAGTATTTACTGATATCAACAAAGGCATTTGATGTCTGATATTGCCCTTGCAACCAGTTAAAATAGGATTACTGATATCTTAAATAATATTTTAACTGGTAAAAAATAGTTTAAATGTAATTCTTCTATTAGGAGAAAAAAGTTGTGCCACATATTTAATGAAACAAGCTTCCTTATTTCAAAACCTTCTTCTGCCGGAATGCGTCGCATTTTTGGTCTAGGTCCCCAGCGGAACACATTGATATTGGGGTCCACCAGCAGTTTGCAGTATCCAGCCAGGAGGCAGGCCAGATCTTTAGCTGCTACAGATTCCATCAGCAAGGCTATAGGCTGGAAGTTGCAGGATAAAAGGATGGTCAGATAAAAAGAGAGAGAAGAAGAGTGTTTAACTAGTTTATTTGAATCTGTTGGTAGACGTGTACACACCTGGATGTCCTGCAGGTAAATCTTGAGCATGCTGATTCTGTCGGACTCTGAGAGCACCTCTATTCGGGTGACGTAATGGAAGTCTATAATGGTGGAGATCATGTTGAGCTGGTGGTTTAGGATTTGGCTGATCCCATATCTCGCTCCCACCAGCAAAGTCACCAACGACTCCCTGTCCTGCAACTGTATCACACACATTTACTCCAGTCTGACTCAGTCTTACTAAGGAAATAAATCAATGTATAAAGGATATAAATAATATCAAGTGAGGATCATTATAATGGTCCAGTGTGAATCTTATGAGTCAGTCCTTATTAATGAATCAGTCTCAGGCTTCACGTCATTTCAAGGTTTATTTTTATGCAAGAGATGCTGCTAATGTATCCAAATCTCTTGCTCCCTAGAACAGCCATCTTATATAACATGCTTAAATTCACATCTTTAAAAATAGGAGAATGCTTGAAAAGATTTTATCCAGCATAACATTATCTACAAAAACAAAAAACAAATGGTTGCAGATTTCATTTGTTATTTGTGATGAATGTGCCAGATGGACACAACTCTCTCACCAGCATGGTGGCGTTGTAGCTTCTCCCGCTGTATGAAATCAGCTCCGCCATCTGGGTCACATAAGCCAAACGGGCCTGAGACACAGAAATCACCTGAAAGAGTGAGAGAGAAGTAAATGGAAAAGACCAACAAATAGACTTCATTATGACTGAAGTAAGACAGGAAAAAGAAAAGTGGTCTTTAGACTGCTGCAGTACATAGTATGTATAATGTGCACAGTATGCAAATATATGGTTGACATAGAAAGCCCAGTTGTCCACTACATTTGTTAAAATGTGCAGAATATAACCAGAGCACACTGCATAGAATACTGCATCCCACAATGCAGTACACTTGACTTGCAATGCACTCACACACAGTGTGACTTAAAATGAACCAGGAGTAATAGAGTGCAACAGTTGGGTCAACATTGCTGAAAAATTGATTAGGCACTAATGCATTCTATATCAGCCATTATTTGTAACATGGCTGAATCAAATATGCAATGTAGCCAGGTAATGTGACAACAATGTAGCATAATATTGTTGGAAACATTTACGCTGCATACAATTTCACATACATTTTTAAAACCTTAGAAGCAAGTGTACAGTTTATACTGTGCAGTTTCTGTTTATAGGAACACAGAGTTAACCGCTTTCTGAAAGATACTTATTGTCTGAAACTGTGAAAGACCTACACACCTTCTGTCGTGGTTCTAGCAGCGACTGGATCTTCTTCATGTGGTGGTTGAGAGCTTTCCGCAGGTGTTTGTCTCTCATGTTCCTCAGCAGAGTGGGAGAGATGAAGCTCTCCAAACCAAACTCCTTGCTAAAACACACACACACACACACACACACACACACACATTAAATGTAGCATTTCTCATGTAGCATGAGTACTTTTTTTTTGTGTGTTTGTGTGCGCTCTTACACAATGCTCTTAACAGATGCTCTCGTCGTCTGTCCACAGCTTGCCAGTTTCTCGTGCATGTGCAAAACAGCTAGTCTCAGCGCTGTATTACATTTCATCTCTACAGCGTAGCGTTCCTGTAACACATCTCCCACACTCTACACACACATACACAGCAGGGTTACGATAGTTAACTAAACCCATATAAAACATTTTCCTTACTTGAAATTAAATAAACATTAACTGAAATTCAAATCTTAAAACAATAACATTTCACCTTTTTTTATTTCAGCTAGCTTTTTGACACTACTTGATGTACTAAAGTAACAAAATTTGAATTGATTTATAAATTGTGAAAGATAGTGACAAAAATGACAAAAACACCCAACAAAATTACAACAACTAACCAAAATTAACATGGAAATGGGATATATTAAAATAAAATTTAATTCATAATTTGATAAACTGTAATAATACCTAACTTAATGACACTTTATAACACTGATACACCCAGCAGCCTGACAGCTTTGCTTTACTTCTACACCGCTTTGTTTTTAGCGCTACATAATCACATTGTGTTACCTGCTGAAAGAGGTACTCAAAGGCTACAGGATCATCCTGCAGGAGGTCCACTGGGTCTCTGGGAATGAAACAGACTCTGAACAGACACCTGTAGTCATGGGAATCCTTCTTCTGTACCACCTGAAAGAGCAGCAACATGATATTATTACAAACTCAAGTCGAGGCTGTAGTCCAAGTAGATATGTTTTAGAATTTATAGTTATACATGGTTATACACAGTAGGTGTAAGAAAGAAGAACTGCATATTTTTTATGTGTTACCACTTTAATAGCAAGTTGCAAGCTACTCACAACTGAACTACTATATTTTCTGGAAAATAAGTAACACCTGACTGTCAAAATTGCATCGTTGAGAGAAAAAAAACACAGATAAGATGCATCTTCTGAATCACATTTTGTAATTACATTCAGAAATATAGTAAAATAATGGTCTTTTTTAATGTTTCCAAACATTCTACACTCTATAAATGTATTTTATTTCTCCTCACACTTGGTTGCAGCAGGTTTCAGATGATTAAAAAAACTTGACTTATATTCCAGAAGAATACAGTAGTAAAGACCCTTTAAGTAACTGACATGCTATGCTCTGTTAATTGTTGGAAACGTTTGCTTTTTAACATGTAGCTTGATTTTAAATGTAGCTGAGCTACTGTTTGTACGCAAATAAATATATTCAAGTTAATAGCATTACTACTTCTAGTTAGCTAGTGTGTTACCTTTTGTATGAGCTCCTCCTCGTGCAGCAGCAGAAGCTTGGTGATGTTATATTGCTGTTCTAGCACCAGTGCAAAATGCTCAATACATCGAATGGAAAGCTTCTCTTTCAGAGTCAACACGATATCCTGCACACAGAGACAACTTTAATACCACGCTGTCTAAACACTTATACCTCACACCACACTCTCACAAAAATAAGGTTAACATCAAACAAAAACTGATGGATTTCCTGCAGTATCGCTGGACAGGACACATAGTACTGAAGTTGACGCTAAAGCTGATGTAGTGTGCAGAAGAATAAAAAAAGAAAACCGCAATCTAAAACCTTGACAGTGGTGGTCTTGTGAAATTTGAAGGCTTTGGTCTGGCCGTTCTCCAGGTACACCTTCAAAACGTTGGGCAGGAAGAGAAGAGAGTTTCCCTGCAAACAGTCAATGAAACAAGGCTTGGGAAAGCAGCATGTCATCATGTTTTGATGAAAACAAATATACCAACAGCAAATGTATTGTCATGCACCGCTGCTCATGGTCATGGCTGGTTAGTACAAAACTATTAATCAGGCTGCGTCATACCCTTTTTGGTCCAAGTGTAATCCTGACCAGGGTTGGTGTGAGAGTTGACTATGTGTGTGGCTTTACCTGAGTGTGTCCGTTGACCACCACCTCCTCTGCAAAGCGCACTTTAATGGGGTTTCTTCTCAGACGGGCTCTCTTCTCAGCTGTTATGAATGAAGACTTAGGATTCTGAAAGCAAAAAAAACAAACAAAAAAAAAACATTTCTCTAAATTCTGAGCTGGACAATGACACTTCTGCACAATATGGTCTTCTGTAGAGTTGCTTTAAGGATGAAATTTAAGTCATTTCATAATTGAAGGTTTTTTGTTCATCACTGTAATGCTTATTTGAAACAATCTGTATTGTATGAACTGCCATATAAATAATTGTGACTAGAAGTATAAAACCATTAACAGAACAACCCCCCCCCCCCCCCCCCCCCAACCATACCACTATTTGACTGAACAATGAACTGAAAGCAAAGTACACACCGCCATATTTCTGAGGATGGTCATGGTTACAGGGTCCTGGCAATCCCTGAGGTCAGAACATAATATATGAAAAAAAATGACACTACCAAATCATGAGGTCATGCCATCATCATATTTATGAGTGGGGCAAGAAACAAGCAAGCAATATCAACCCAGCAAAGTTATTCTAGCTGTGTTTCTCTAATCCGATCACTTACCTAATCATCTGCTCCGCCTTTTCAGGCGAAAGATCTTCTATGGCTTTATGGTTCACTTTTAGGATTTGATCTCCAGGAAAAAGCTGACCGTCTGCTGGGCCTCCTACAAATAAACACATACAAACACACATGTGCGTGTAAGCAATAAAATAAAACTCTGGTTTCATGCACGCTGAACAGTACCTTCAATGTAAGTCAATGTCTGTTTTATATTCTTAAAGCCAAAGTCTGATCAATGAGAAATAACACACCTCTCACAGACCTGCCAACCTTGGAACAATTTTTTAAATACCATTAATGTGACGGCACATCAGAGTATTTTATTGCAATTTAAAATGCTATTTAGAAAAAAAAAAAGTAAACCAGCACACTTCTGTACACTGTAGAAAAAATTGTTTTGAGAGAAGTATTATTTTTATTGATTGGCCGTTATTTAGCACTATAAACACATCTGTCTGTTTTATTCATTTTGGTAGAAACTCCTGATGTTCCAGGAAATCACTAATATGGACAAAGATATCCAGCTGTCGCTGTAACTGAATAAAAATAAGATATAAACGTTTTGAATGATAAAACATAAAGACAATAAACACGTGACTCGATGTTCTTCAAGCCATCTCGGGTATACAAACTCTGATTGGCCAAACTCTTCTTCTTTTGCTGTTGTTTGATTTGACTGCTGCATATGGACAACGGTGTGTAATCAGGTTTTTGCATAGTTTAGAGCAACATATTGTACCAGTGTACTTTCAGTAAAAGTAAGTAAAAGTTATAGTGATAAAACTGAGATAAAAATTCTGGATCAGATTTTTTTTAAAATATGTTTTTGAAAGACTAAGTCCCTTATGTTCACCAAGGCTGCAGTTTGATCAAAAATACAGCTGTAATATTGTGAAATATTTCAATTTAAAATAACTGTTTTCTTTTTGAACATATTTTAAAGCTGAATTTCAGCATCACTACTCCAGTCTTCAGAGTCCCATGATCCTTCAAGATTCACTCAGAAGTCATTCTAATACGCTGATTTGCTGCTCAAGAAACATGACAGTTATTTTCATTGAATGTGTAATGGGTTTGTTTAAATCACTAACCCTAACTATAAGTAAAAGTCATAGTTCACAACACAACAGTGTGATTGGGGAAGTTACATTGTTAATTCATTATTCATATCACGTCTGGTGCTTTCTGTTGGTGGAGAGTCTGTTTGTCTCTGCACTGCTCTGTTCTGCCATTTACACTCATTTGTCTTCAAGCCAAACTACACACACACACACACACACACACACAATCTACCCTTCTGCCCTGACAACATCCCCTTAGTCCCTGATGGCTCTCTGCCCTGCTAGAACCGACCACCAGATCTCTCTCTCTCCTTCTCCTTTCACATAATTATGTGCTGCAGGGCTGTGAGGTTCTCCCACTGGGCTTTTATCAGCTGTTTCTACTGCAAAAAGAGAGAAGTCAGCACTGCAGAATGACTGTGTGTGTGTGTGTGGAAGAATGCACACACAGTAGCTTTGTTGCTGGATCCAGTGTGCTGCCATGCTGTCTAGTCTTTATACACAGCTGCCTGACTAAAATGTGACTAAAACGGAACCTTACAAGTGACGGATTTAGATTTGGAATTATATACAAAGGCGGGAAACATCCATTCAGTGATTTATCACTTGTGATTCATGGGCAGACTTGCTAGAAGACATTAAAAAAAGATGTCAGCTGAGTCTGTGTATCTAGGGCAATGATGTTGACATGCAATCTCACACTATCTTGCCTGCCATTCTCTGTCTATTTTCTTTTGAAATCGGGTTTTATTCATTATTATGTTACTCTCCTAATGTGAAGACATAATAAGCAATTTGAAAAAAAAAACAAAAAACTTGATTGTCATTGATTCAATAAAAAAAGACAGAATTAACATAATTTATTCAGATAAAAATGCTATACGGTAATATAATAGTGTACAGGGTTGTGTAAATATGGTAATTGTTTGCTACTAAAAACAGTTCAGGTTTTTGTCTTGAACTTGGTTCAAGTTATAAACTGGAATTTTATATTTTTTATATCTTTTTATTTAATCTTGTCTATTGTGACCTTACATCCAAAACAAACTAAAACAGTAGTGGCTTCAGTTAAGGTATTAAACTACATATTTCTGTTAAATATGACATTTTATTTGAGCTTTTGTTAACCGCTGCTCTTTATTTTTTCTTCAGCATTTTGCACAAGAATATAAAAGTAGGGGAGACCGGGGACATTTATAACACACTCAGTTCCTCCAATCAGAAAGAAGCTAGAGCGATGACTGTATCTGCACATGCTCAGTAGGATCCTCTCTCTGCCTGTGAAAAAGGAACACAACCATTTCACCTCAGAAGAGATTTTCAACAAAATACAGAATACATTTTATCTCTAGGTTATTGATTAAAAATTAACATGAACAACCTAATATAGATGTAGCTACAGTAGGTAGTATACAAGATTGTGTCACAATTACCCCCGAGCCACACGGCCCAGTGTAAACACCTTGTTTGTCTGTGTTGATAAACTTTTCTGTTAGAAAATATACATATTTAAATGTAAAAACATGAAAAAACAACGTGTTGCTTTTAAACCTTTTTTTTTTAATACAATGAATAGTATCTCCTCATGATCGCATTGAGTTATTCTGTTAATATGTCTATCTTGTACCATTTCACTAAAGTTATGTTAAAGCTAATTAATGTATTTGAGTAAAATGTATATAAATGATTGAAATCTAGTTACCACTGATCTTAGGAGACCACTGAAGGATCAATAGGCGATGAAGACTGGAGTAACGATGCTGAAAATTCAGCTCTGGATCACATGAATAAATTACATTTGAAAATATATTCACATAGAAAACAATTATTTTAATCTGTACTAATAAATATTACAATATCACTGTTTTTACTGTATTTTTGATCAAATAAATGTAGCTTTAATGAACATGAGAGGATGAGGAACAGAATCTCAGAGTTGCAGTAATTTTAGCATGAACTCAGCATAACAAATATCAAAATACATAGCAGACGCTAATATTGCATGAATACTCCCCCTTTAATTAGATGGAAGTATTTCTATTTTTCAGAATTTGAGAAACATGTCTTTGGCTGTACGCCATTTTTTATCACAGCACTGACTGCAGTGCATTCTGGGATTGACCTCTGCCAAGGATACATGCAATATATATTGCCTTAGAATATAGCCAAAAATGAACCTTTGAAACAACAGTAGTGTGATTATATTGTCTTAGTTAGGTTTTTCTTCATAGTTTTATGTGTTGGTTCTATGTGTGTGAGATCATGTCAGTAACCTTCAATTCAAAATCAGAATAAATATAATCATCCTGTGTCAGTGTGAGTTTGTGTATGAGAAATGGTTAGGTTCAGCTAGAAATATTTTGTTTGATAAAATTTATTACATTTACTCTTTTGGACCATGTGAGTAAATGATGACAGAATTGTCATTTTTGGTTGGGTGAACTATAACTTACTAACTTATTTTCTTAATTTTATTATTATTACAATGCAAATATGAAATTATTTATTTAATGAAATGATATTCTAAATAATAAACTGCCAGTAGGTGGTGGTAAATGTCTTAATGATTAAGCCATCGATTCATTTATTAGTTTGATTCGTTCAAATGGCTGATTCATTCAGGAATGAAGTAAATGGTTCTTTATGAATGTCTTATGAATCATTGACTCATAAAGCAGACGACTCCTTGTGCTTCTGAATCACTCTCGCAGTACTTTTATGTCATACACCGATCGGTCTGTGCAGCGCTGCTTCAAAGCCAACGCGACTATGACCAATGGTTCAACGCACCTATATATATATATATATATATATATATATATATATATATATATATATATATATATATATATATTAGTGCTGTCAAAATTTGCGCGTTAACGCATTCGATTAATTTGATATATTTAACGCGTTAAAAAAAAATAACGCAGTTAACGCGGTTGCAGTTTTTTTTATTTCCAGTTGTGGCCTATGTGTGTTCAACGTGCAAAGAAATATGGATAAGACCAAGGAAGTACTTTTAGACGGAAAGTTTCAGTATAAAACTCTGCCGGATTACTCTTCAGTCTGCCACAAGAAAAATTACTCTTCATTTAGTCTGCCACAAGAAACAGCAACATTAAAATCATGAACTCAAATGTCATTGTTTAAAAAAACAAAAAAAAACAATGACTGTAACAGTGCGTAAATCAGACCTTTCTGAAACGCTAACGTTAATAAGCTTAAACGAAAATAACGAAATAATTGTGTAGCGGAGTATTTTTTGTACACAGTGCCGCGAACTGTCAATCACTCCTGTACGCGTGCATCACTGTCCTCCTCGCAGCTGCAGCAACTTGCGCTCTCTCTCTTCATCAAGCTTTAAAACAAAAAGGGGACAAAAAGATCATATTGTCTTTGTGCATAGGCTATAGATTAATTAGATAAATGAATATCTAAATTTGTGCCTTGCCGTCTATGGTATTTTTTTAGAACTTAGAAAAAAGATGCTGCAGCCAATGAACAGCCAGCGGGGGCTGCAGGACGACTCAACCTCCGCAGACAGTTTTTAATGTTTATCAGACAATAAATACTCAAGATTTTGCTTTAGTATAACTCACAACGAGTTTCACACACCTTCTCCGGCCACGTTGAGTTGTTGACACTTAACAGTGGGAAAAGCGACACATGCGCTATTCACTTGTATAACTTAAGGGTGAATGGGTAATGTAGTTTCTGCTCTGGGTGGGATGAATTAGGAAGCTTGCATTGTGAAGGGCGCTCTGAAAATCGGCAGTGCTGGTAAAAGATTAAAACCTATTAAAACAGATGTCCAAATGAGCGTACCGGTACGCTACAAGCACGTTCTGGGCGCACGGAGAGGTGGCGGTACGCTCAAGAGCTATATTTGGAAGTGGCTGTACTAAATACTGGTGCGTACCGGCCCACTTAAAGCACTGGCAATGACTATACTTTGGAATTTTTTTGCAGTCCACTTAGAATTCAACATGGAAATCATTTTTGTTTTTTATTGGCATTGATTGTTTTGAAATTCAAATGGTACTTACATGCCTGTGTTTTTATTTCTGTAATAAATATGGCTTTCAAGCCAACAGTTAATTTGATATATTGATTAGATATTGATGGTTTATTGCAGGTATGTTGTTTACATGAGAAAATCTGTGTTACAAGTTAAACAAAAATTCCAATAAACAATCATATTTTGAATTTAAATAGTTTCTTTGTCTTGAGTTTACATTAATTATTTACATTTTACATTTACATATCCAAAAAGTTTCAGTCTTTTAATTGTGATTAATCGCGATTAATCGCGATTAATTTAAAAAAAATGTGCGATTAATTAGTTAATTTTTTTTAATCGATTGACAGCACTAATATATATATATATATATATATATATATATATATATATATATATATATATAAATAAAGAAAAAGCACATAAGCATCTCAAGGCACAATATCACAAGAATTAAGAAAGTGAAGAAGGAAGAAAAAATAAATAAATGAGAGAGATATTTTTTGTGAAGGAGCTTTTGCACCTGCATCATAATGAATTAAATATATGAGAGAGGAGCAGGTGGCCACCTCACACACACCAGCTCAAGTGTCACATCCTTTCTCACAGTTTCACCATCTCTGTCAAAGCAGCACAGAGGGTGAAAATTCAGTCTGACTTCATAAACATTCAGTGGAAGAGCTTATAAGGGGCTTTTTCTCAGGATAAACAACTGAGAAGCAGGACAGAGCTTTTTAGAAGTCTCCATTTAATCTTATTGATGTCTCAGAGAAACATAAGTGATCTTAACAGGACCATGTGTGTTGTTTCTTTCCTCCGGGGTACATTTTCTCACGCACAGCCAGGACAGTATCCAAACCTGGCTTCGCTTAGATCATAATCTGTGTTTAAAAACAACCTGCTGTAGCGCTTCCCATAAGCCGAACTCCACGTGAAGTGTGTGTGTGTGTGTGTGTGTGTGTGTACCTGGAGTGACGTCCCTGACCAGCAGGGGGTGCTGTGATGAGAGACTGAATCCATGGGAGTCCAGGACAGCGTCTCTGATCACCTCCACAGTTACCTTCACAGGGAAGTTCTGCTGGCCCGAATCCCCAGAGCGTGACCTCCTGCCTCCTAGAATACGCTCCCTTTGAGAGACGGATAAAAACACTCAGGCTGTGTTCAAAATCAAATACGAGTGTACTGATTGATCTATTAGTGTACGACACTATAAACTGCCTACAATTTAGAAATTTTAATAACATGCATGTTTGTATTATTTTTAAAACCAAATTTATAAAACATATATAAACATTGCTGTTCAAACGTTTGGAATCAATGAGATACATTTATTTAATAAAAAATACAGTAAAATCAGTAATATTGTGGAATATTACTGCAATTTAAAATAGCTATTTTTTTATTTGAATATATTGTAAAATGAAATGTATTCCTGTGATGAAAAGCTGAATATTCAACATCATTCTTCCAGTCTTCAGCATCACATGATCCTTTAGACATTATTCGTATATGCTAATTTGATGATGAAGAAACACTTCTTATTATCAATGTTGAAAACATATTTTTGTAGTAATAATGATATATTTTTTCTTTCTTCTACATCATTTATTTGAAAACATTATTTTGTGACATCATTTTCTTTACTGTCCCTTTTGATCTATTTAATGCATGCTTGCTGAATATTAGTATTAAAAACTTAAGCACAAACTGTTGAACAGCAGTGTACATTTTAAAATATTTGTATTTTTAATCAGTCAAAAATCCTTTACCTAATTTAGAGTTCCTGTTTTGACCATGTTTGAGCAAAGTAAATAAGTTTTAGTCCAATGTGATAACATTAACTATCATTTTCTCTAATTCCTAAAATTAATAACTACAGTATTAAACTACTGAGACTTTTATTCCAAAATATCATAATCCAATCAGTGAAAGACCACATGAAATGACGTCACTATATACCGACAGACTCTAAAACGTCTGATGAACGTGTGGTTGCATGGATGGAGATACCAGCGGATGGAAGACGAATGAAGCCCACAGCAGATGGAAGTTTGAGAAGATCTACTATCTTCTATAAAAATATTAATTAAGTGAAGTATTATCTGAAGAAAAAGAGCCCACAGCGAAATCTCTATAACTACCACTCTCAACAAACACTGAATCTCGTCAGCTTCACAAAGCTGGAATTTATGGTAGGGCCGTCTGGAAACCAAGGCCAATAACTCATACAGGAACCATAAAACCTGTGACCCTAATTAATGGAAAATAGTACTATGATCTGATTAGTGTTCTTTCCCTATATCTGGATGCCAAAAGATGGCTTCACCCCACACAGTCTGTTACACACATGGCAGATCTGACTGGTTTGGTGGTTGCTCTGTGTGCCGTCCACAGTCCATGCGACATCGCATCATCAAAGTGTGCACTACATCAAAAGATGACTACAAAGGCTAAGAGCACCAATTGGGACAGAGCCTAAGTCAACCGTCTTCCATGGCTACATCTAAACATCATTAGAACTGCCTGTGATGTTCTGGAGCTCCAAATATGAAGGCCGTTTCACATTTATAGGCTTTTCTCTCCTACAAACGCCTTCAAGAAACGCTTTTCTGCTCTGATTATAATATTATATGTCAGTGTGTGTGTGTGTGAGGTTAGTCCACCTGCTGAGAGAGTCTCGAGAGCGGCGCAGCCATTTCCCCACCACCTGCTCCACCCGGCCGACCCTGCCTGGAGATCGACTTCTGCTTCTTTCTCGCTCCTCCATCTAACTGAGAGATAGAAAGACAAAGTGATGAGTGAAGAGAAAATAAGGATCATACAGTGTAAAACACTACTTTTTTTTTGTTTTTTACTTTAACATCAATATCAGAATTGACCATATATTCACTTTGAGACCCATGAAGTTTTGTGGCATGTTGTCCATGTTAGTTGGCTTTTAGGTAATTATTTTAATGTATGCTCAACAAAGCTGCTTTTATTTGATTAAAATATGGTATCAGTAATACTGTAAAATATTATTACTATTTTAATGAATAGGTTTCTATTTTAAAATGTAATTTATTCCTATGATCAAAGCTGAATTTTCAGCATCATTACTCCAGTCTTCAGCGTCCTTCAGAAATCATTCTGATATGCTGATTTGCTGCGGAGGAAACATTTATTATTATCAGGGTTAAAAGCAGTTACGCTGCTCTAAATTCTTTTGGAAACTGTGATACATTTTATCAGGATTTTTTTTTTTTTGATGAATAAAAAGTTCTAAAGAAGCATTTATTTTATTGTATTGTTCTTTTGGAACAATACCATTTTCTTTACTGTCACTTTTGTCTTTGCTTAATTGTTTTTTTATCTTACTGAGCCCAAACATTTGAACCCCAGTGTATGCGTTTTAAACTTGTTTAAAATTGCAGTCCTGTTGCAACTTCCCATTTCAAAAGAAAATCAACACAGAAAAAAAAAAAACCTCAATGATTTCACAGAGCAAACAAGAAATGACATTCACAATCCATTTTACATCGTTAATGAGTCAAATCCATTTACTTTAATTACAGATGTATTTCAGATGCAGCTTATTTCATATTCTCATCTCAACACTCTCTCTGTCCTGTCTGTGTGCTGGGTTTTATGTATGCTAATAGCAGCGGCACAGTCATGAGGTGACACCAGGCCTGCCATTTAGAGGACAATCTACGTCACAACAGACAAGATATCACATGCATAATAACATCAGCCATCTACAGATGATAGAACTGCACACTGCGCCTATGCAACACACACACATTCAGTCCATCTAATTACCTGAACGACTTCTCTCGCTCCTCTGGACATCTGCTGCTACAAACACACATGCATCTCTCTCTTTCAGCCTCACACTGTTGTAAGTGTGTGTTATCTCTGCAGTCAGACACAAGGGAGCTCTTACACACTCACTCAATCACTCACAGACCACAACTGCTCTATACTGCACTGTGTGTGTGTGTGTGCGTGTGTGTGCGTGCTTACAAACACATTCTGGCTGATCAATAGGCACAGTTTTCTTCTTCTGTGTTTCGTCAGGCTCAGAATAATCTGCTTGATTATGCACTGATTTACTGGTTGCATTGCATGCTGGAGAGGGTCAATTGACCTTTTACCTTTGCTCTATGAGTCAACCATTTCATATGGATTCAGTCTAAACCTGATGTCTATGAAGTTTTGGGACTATATATACAAGTGCATCTAAATAAATTAGAATGTTGTGGAGAAGTTAATTTCAGTAATTCAACAAATTGTGAAACTTGTGTATTAAATAAATTCAATGCACACAGACTGAAGTAGTTTAAGTCTTTACTTCTTTTAATTGTAAAGATTTTGGCTCACATTTAACATCACCCCACCAATTCATTATCTCAACAAATAAGAATACTTCAAAAGACCAGTAGGGGTGCACCGATCACGATCGGCCGATCGTTAATGCGCATCTCGTCAGTAAAGCCAGTTCTCTAATCAGCGGTAAATTCCATCAGGTGCGTTATTTCACATAGAGGAGTTGTTACTACACAGAGCCGTTGTTAACTGAGAAGATGCGCAAATCCACGTTCATTATCAGTGTTTATTTGCGCAGCTAGTCAGTTAACAACGGGTCTGTGTAGTAACAGCTGCTCTATGTGAAATCACGCACCTGATGGAATTTACCGCAAGATTTACTTCAAACATACTACAGTTTTATCATTACCAGAGAAAAATTACCGTAGAAGAAAACAATTAGCGAAAATAGGTGTGTTGCTTTATGAATTGTGTTCTAATACTTTTCATAATGCAACAATGTGTAAAATCAATCTTGTGTAACTAGACAGTGTTGATGTAAAGTAAAACATTTAAAAATAATTTTAATTTGTCCATTAATAAAATTAATTTGAATAAGACAAATCAAATCAAATGTAATTGTAAAACTTAAAAAAAAAAAAAAAAAAATTTTTTAAGTACTAATATATTAAATACTAATATATATTACATAATAAAAACAACAGTAGCAAATAACAAAATTACTAGAACTACAACTTAACTGTTAAATATTAAATTGAACTATTAAGTAAAAACTATAGCAGTTCATTAAAAAAAAGCTAGAAGGGTTTATATTAAAACTATAGTAAAAACTATAGTAAAAACTATAGCAGTTCATAAAAAAAAAGCTAGAAGGGTTTATATTCACATTGTTACATCTTCACAAACAGACAGAAACTAAATAGGTAGAGACAAGTATGTGTAAGCGTGTCCTACTTCAAAGCTGCTGAAGCAGGGAAAGGAGGAGCTCATTCATATGACTGACAAAAGAGCAGATCAGACCCGTTCAGATCAGTTTTATGTTTGGTCTGCGTTACAGAACAGTGATCATAAACCAGCATTTCTGGCCTTTGAATTCAGATGGCTGTGACTGACACATGGCACTGCCTGAATACTAGAATTAAATAGATGAAATCATCATTTCCAATTCACTGTCTTTGAAAATTTCCCTGGTTTTCGGTATGCATAATTCACATTACTCTTAACAAAAAAAAAACAAAAAAAAAAAATTTTTAGTTTCTAATGTTCTGGGGCGCTTTTAGTGGGTTGTTATGCAGTTGCTAGGTTGCTCTGGTTGATTTGTTGTGCCCCAGGTTAAAACTATGATCACTTAGTAAAGTAGCAGCACACCTTTCCTCACACATGACTTGAGGAATACATCTTGAGCAGAAATGCTGCAGTATGAGTTCCACACATAAGTTTAATGGTTAGGATTAAAGGACATATACAGTATGAGGAACACCTAACATCCAAGATCTGTTGGATAAAATTAAATTCTGACCTACATTACTTCATACTAAATATTCGAATCAATATTCATGCTGAATATTCAAATGCTGCTGCATGCCGTCTGTGAGTTGAAAATGCATGTAAACTCAGTTTAGATGATCTCTTGACCCCCAAGGCTCCTCGAGCGCAGCTAGATTAGTGGCTCTCATGGTACTGTTACAAACATGATTAAACCAGTGTGCAATCAGAGCGCTGAACATGTGCGTGCGTGAGGTATTACTGGATTAGTACACCCACCTAGTAAGGGTGTCATTTAGTCACTTGTACTGATCCGAACTGATCTGGATCTGCAGATCTGAATCGGGCAGCTGCACTGTGCTTATGCATTAAGTAGGAGATGCTATTGATATTTCATAGCTGCACAGTAAAAAGTAAAAGTTAACTGGATGAATATAAAGTGACTGCAGATAATAAAACAGTAGGGTTTTGTTTTGAGAATTTATGCACTGTATATGGGACACCCGTGTGTGTGTGTGTGTGTGTGTGTGTGTGTGTGTGTGTTGACTGAGGTAAGAGCCTGAGTGCAGTCATGAAGACGTCTGCAGTGACAGTTTCAACTTGTGTTCATCCATAAAATCAATGGGCCTCTTCTATTTCCACCTGCATTTCTGCATCTTCTGCAAGACTCAAATCAAACAGCCATTTAACACAGCTCTCGATTTCGAAGTCAATAGTAACCTCTACACTTGTGTATTGATTTTTTTAAAAAGTCCTTCTGCAACAGGTTTTTCTATAAGCACATACACACTGAAGAAAGCTCTCAAAGCAAAAAGCTTACCAAGTTGGCTAGGCTCATGGAATTGAATTTATTAAATTATATAATTAAGTTTTGTTTTAGCCACTTAGTTCCAGTGTGTTGACTGTCTTCTGTACTAGATGTAGTAAAAACAAGTTCAGTTTACATTAAGAAATGTTGAAAATCAATTGCACAAGTCTCCATTGCTTAAAATGAAAGATTAAATCCATTTGGATATCAATAGTACTAAGGATGTTTGCAGTACAAACTATATGTTAACAATGTACTGTAATCTTATTAATATTAAGTAACATTCTAAATTAGCTAAAACTGACATCTTTAACTCGATACTTGATTCGTTTATTCAGAAAGAGACTGCCTTATTTAATTTATATAATTACTTACTTTAACTTAGTTTCCCTTCAGGTTTGATTAGTAAAATAAGGCAATAGTAAACTGAATTTATTCACCTTTTTTCCACAGTAATAAACAGGAAAATAATTTAGAAAAACTCATCAGTTATGAAACAACTTCCATTTGAGATATAAAGCAGCTCTACATAAGACAACAGTGTCATTATTTGGCTCAGTTTAGTTAAGTGTTGTTAAAAATAGTTTAATGTTGAGCATAACTGGAAAATGCAGGTTCACTATTGAAATGTACACAAGATTTTTTAGATTTTATTAATTTCAGTGACACATCCCAGGAAAACATATTCAGATTTATACATGGCTGTACAGAAACACAAAATGTGTGTACATGTGTTTAAAACTTCTTTCCAAAGTTAATAATCCCACATTATTTTACACACATAGCTTGTTAAGATCTAGTTTACATGCCACAAAAAGCAGTATCTGGCAGACAATGCAGATTCAGAAACTGTTTGAAACTGGTAGTTTTAACACTTTTGTGTTAATATATGCATCAGCAACAGTCTTTGAGTTGTTCATCTCAAGCTGAAACTAGACAGTTCTTGGCCAAAATAAGATGCAGTGTGGACCAGACCTTATGCTGATAGAAGTCAGGCTCTGTGAGATTACTTCCAGCCTCAGTATTTCATTCAGTTCCTTTGAGAGCATCTGTAATGACACTGCAGCCTCCAGCGGTACAGTATAAGTGCTCAGATTTAGACACTCACACTCAGCTAAGTGATTTCTGTTGTTTTCTGACAATCTCACTCCACTAATACTGCACAATTAAGTCCAAATCATTGGCTGCAATCATTCTGTCTCACTCAAACTCAACTAATAATTCCTTAAAGGGTTAGTTCATCCAAAAATAAAAATTATGTCATTAATGACTCACCCTCGTGTCGTTTCAAACCAGTAAGACCTCCGTTCATCTTGGGAACAGTTTAAGATATTTTAGGTTTAGTCCATTGAAAATGTATGTACGGTATACTGTCCATGTCCAGAAAGGTAATAAAACATCTTCAAATTAGTCCATGTGACATCAGAGGGTCAGTTAGAATTTGTTGAAGCATCCAAAATACATTTGGTCCAAAAATAACAAAAATTACGACTTTATTCAGCATTGTCATCTCTTCCGTGTCTGTTGTGAGCGAGTTCACGACGCTGCATTGATGCTGATGAGTTACGACACTGCTAACGTGTTTTCTGGTGCGCCCAATAACAAAGATAACATGTCAGCAGCGTCGTACGTCATCACATGGACTACTTTGATGTTTTTCTTACCTTTCTGGACATGGACAGTATACTGTACATACAGCTTCAATGGAGGGACTGAGAGCTCTCAGACTAAATCTAAAATATCTTAAACTGTGTTCCAAAGATAAACGGAGGTTTTACGGGTTTGGAACGACATGAGGGTGAGTCATTATTATCATGAGGGTGACATAATTTTGATTTTTGGATGAACTAACCCTTTAATGCAGTCTGACTCATGCTCTAATAACTTCCCACTACTGCATACTACTAATGTGTACTGTATATACCGTATTTTCCGGACTATAAGTCACACTTTTTTTCATAGTTTGGCTGGTCCTGCGACTTATAGTCAGGTGCGACTTATTTATCAAAATTAATTTGACATGAACCGAGAGAAATTAACCAAGAGAAATGAACCAATAGAAAACATTACCGTCTGCAGCCGAGAGAGGGCGCTCTCTCGCGGCTGGAGACAGTAATGTTTTCTCTTGGTTCTTGGGTCTAAATAAATGCGACTTATAGTCCAGTGCGACTTATGTATGTTTTTTTCCTCATCATGAAGTATTTTTGGACTGATGCGACTTATACTCAGGTGCGACTTATACTCCGAAAAATACGTTAATGGTTTTACATTCATTTACTGACATACTGACATATAGGGCCAGTTGTCTTGCTATTTTGTTACACGCTTGACCATGGTTCAGGATGGTCAATATTTAATTGTCTTACACTTGGCCTATAATGAAGAGAATGACAATAAACCTAACTTGACTTTTAAACAGTCTGGCCCCATGACTGCAGTTTCAGCAGCATCGGTTTCCAGGTTTCTGTATGATCTCTTTTCTTTAATATATCACCAGGGCCAAAGATGTCTCTTTTCAGACAAAATAGATGATGTTTCATTTTTGTGAGCGATGACCGTTGGGCACAATAGAAAGCTGCTGAAAGAAGCCTACATTCATCTTTTGATCCATTAAACTAATATTCCAGGTACAATATAATTTAAGATCTATTGCTAGCATTGATGACAGAAAATCATCCATCAAAAACCTATTTACAGTAATACATTTAGAGATTTTAGGGTTCTGGCTCCTTAATGATTTGTTAAAGATTATTTGAGGAAGAATAAACAGCATCCTCATGAGCCTAATTCCAAATCATTTCAACCAAACAATACCAACAAATTAAATGTAAACTGCATAAAAAAAAAAAAAAAAAAAAAAAAAAAAAAAACTTATTTTAAGGTGCCCTTTATGGAGCCATAAATTTCAAAAACAATGTTTTTTTTAAAACTCTCAATCAACTGCTTCGCAAAAAATTATTCACTTTTTCAGAGAGGCAAAATAGCTATTTTAGAAGCAATTAAATATTCTTTATACACAAGTATTAAAATTCATTCATTCATTCACATTAATAAAAAATGAACCTACATTATAAAAATTACCAGAAATAGTTATTGTTATGGTTTTTGTTCTTGGTGTGCATAAACCTTTAGCCTTGTTATTCCTCTCTAATGTAGCTTCTTTCGCTGGACCGAAGAGATATGCATGAACGATGCTAAATCAAAGTCTTAGAATGACTGTAGTGCTGTCAATCAAAGCACTAGGCACGTCATGATGCTCACAATAAGCAACATCTTACAGTTACCCATCTATAATCAGAGCTATAAGTCATTCTAACAGCTAGCTACTAGGCATACAGCCACAGATTCTCCACCGCTTCTGACCATGTGGTCCAGATCGCACCGGGAAGCTGTTCTCAGCTCTAAAACCACCTCAAAGCATCTATTAATGCAGCCTACAGTAACTCTGCACCCTCCCTCCCATGTCTGTCCCAACCCCCATCTCCTCCTGAACTAAAGCAGACGCTTATAGTTATAATAAACACCATGCACGCTGCTGAGGAAGACTGCTTGATGTGTTGCTCATACTTTCTCTCCATTCTGTTCAGGATCCATTACTGAAAGAATCATTTTTAATATGTAACCATAACCTGTGCGCTCAGTCACTAGATCAAATGTTTGAGACTCTTTACCAATGAAGGAATGACTCTAGAGATGTTAATCTGCTAGAAGACACTCTCGGTTAGTATTTATTATGCTTGCTTGAGTGCTTCACATCGCTGGTTGAATGCACTGGTCGTCAGCAGTCATGCAATGTGACTGTGACCCACTGCACTGAGAAGCTGACTTAAATTCAAGTTGAACCAACTTTGCTTTTTTTCAATAGTAAAATGATTTCTCCTATCACATCCAATGTTATTTTAGTGTTATTTATATACTATTACATTATTTATTCATATCAAATTTGATTATTTATATTTTTAGCTTTTATCTTAATTTTAATTTTGTTTTGTGCATGTCCTTTATATAACATTTCTATTTAGATCATTTATTTATTTTATTTTAGGAATTTAACCAACTCATTTATTTTAGTCAGATTAATTTCATTTCAACTTTATTTCAATTACTGAAAATGTATTTAATTATGTATTTATTTTACCCCAGTTTTAACACTACTAACTAACACTAACTACTTTTATGGTGCATTTGATGTCCTTTTAGGATGAAAAGTGACCGCTTGCTTGCTTTCAGTGAATGGAAAAGAGAATATAAACGTCATGAGCAAATGATACCAACATTTTCAATTTTTGGATGAACTAGCCTATTCCTTTAACATTAACAACCTGTTTTCACACTGCAGGGAAAAATCGAACATGTACGGGTTTCATTCATTCAAATTCAAAATCAAAGCCACAAACAGCACGAATCCCTGAGGGAATGAGCGCTCAGCATCTTCAGAAAGATAAATCCCTGAGTGTTTCTAATTCAAATTATGCTTTCTGTCACAAGTGGATGCATCCATTTGTTACACCTGCATCTATTATACATCTTTTCAGCAGAATAGCTTAATGAACCGTAGCTCACCTGGGTTTAGCTTGTGTCCTAACAGCTCCAGAATGCAGAAATCTCAGCATGTGATTGGCTGTCACATCTCTCTTGTGTGGACTGGTTGAGAGGTGGCGGAGACGGGCCCTCACAACCATCAGGACCAATGAGGACTGATCTGCTAGAAATAAAAGCATAATATAAAAAGACTCTGAAATATGTATGGTACGACATCATGTAGATTACTGATTGTATTTGATCACTGTCCATGTTCATAAACCCATTCACACTCACAATGATTCTGTCATTGAAAATGCATTACGCCAATGATTTTAATGCACTTTTTAAATGGCCAAATGTGTTTCCTAAGAATTGTTTTCAGATTAGTTTGGCTAATTGTTTTTTTTTTTTTTTTACCCTATTTTACTTTTTGAAGCCATTTCAGAGCAAACACTTAAGCAATTTTTGTTTCAAGCATCTCTGATTAAAAAGTGGAGCAAGACATTTCTAAGAATCAGTTCAAACTTTTTTTTTTTCAAAAATGTCAATGGGTGTTTCCGTGTGCCATTTTTTCATGTTAAAATATTTTAGTTAAAATATGCAATGATGTTCATTACTGTAATATTGGTACATTTCAATAAAAATGGTTCAGTGGTATTCTTCATGTTGTCATTTTAGTGAAAATTAGTGTAGGAAACATAATCATGGTGACTGTTTGGATTTAATTATAGCTTTTGATATGAAACACACGCACACACACACACACACACACACACACACACCTTTTTTCCAGTGTAATTTCAGTGCAAATACATAAATATTGTGACAAAAGGCTGAAAAACATTAAGATATTAAAGTCTTAATTGCCAGAGCCATATCTTCTATATCATCTGAAATTCAAAAGACAGACTTTTTGTCTCTGTGTGTAACTGTACACCTGGCCTGCATCAGAATCAGCGAATAAATCTGAATTTCTACACTAATCCTGATAGATGAATCTATTTCCTGTGTTCAGCCTCGAGTGCAATGCTTGCCCATCGACTGCGCTTTATTAACATTTCACAGTGTGTAGTTCTGAGACTTTCACTCCAGTGCACATGAAATCATGCGATGAGAGCCATCCTCAGGCTGTGTCTCACTGCGTTTGTGTCACATACATCTGAGGCTCTTTAGGCCTCAAAGCATCTGCAGGGCTTGTGATGTCAGCAAACATACATCTTGACCCCCTGGATGTGATTTCAATTTCCCAGTGTCCCTTTTCCCAGTGCAACCCTTGTGTAACTGAGGTCCAGCCGTTCAATGCTTGCCCTCTTTAGCACGCCGTACTGACGAATATCTAGCTCATGCCGACTGCAAGACTCATGAATAATGAATTCCAATAATGCAGCTACTGCACTTGAGCAAGACTGCTGCGGTTCATGTGCTTCACAGCCAATACGAGAGGAAGGTGCGATAAAGACAAATGACTACATTTAATAATATGAAGACATTTTCTTTTTTGGAATAATAAATCATTAACATGAAGACCAGAACCAATCTTGATTTCATATTGACCGGATGCTTCTATGAAACATAAATGAGACCATCTACTTCCGCGGTTTTCTTCTGGATGGACGTAAGCATAGGCAAAGAAAGAGGAAACAAACAGACATAAAAAGCAAGAGATAAAATAATGAAAAAGGAAAACTAGAGAACATAAACAGAAGGACTACAAAAAACAGTTAAGCGGGGCGGCGCAGCACCTTGCCGCAATACAGCAGAATTACTGCTCAGCAACAAATTTGTCAAGAAGCAGTCAATGAGGAACGGCCAAATAAACAGGCCAGGCATGAGTCTGACCTGTGCTGCTCCGTGTTGCGACAGTCTGGCATTCCAAAAATACGCTATTTTACGCCTATTGAACAGCGTGACACTGTCATTTCCAACCCCCTACAGAAACAGCATCTCTTTGCCCTCCGAAAATAAACTGGTGGAAATGTGAAAACCGTATCAGTGTCTTCGTGATCGTTGGACTGCACAGACACAATCAGTCCCCGGGGAATCAATAGAGATCGTGTCTGCGAAACGGAGAGTTTGTCTCCTATCCTATCTGACTGGGACAGAAATGGATGTTTGCTTGTGACTCTGACATTTACAGCTCTCATTAAACTGCTAAAGAAGTCGAAGGAAAAGGTCTACAAACGTCAAGACCCAGAAACGAACAGGAACAAAATGAGGTGCAGCCTTTTCACACACAAAACCAAACCGCATTACAATTTGGCATGCGTTTTGTCCTGCACAGATTGTTTTGGGGATATGAATGATACTTAAAGTTGTGTGGCTATTTGACTATGCAACAGAGCGCTGCAGTGTTGATGTCCTCTATTTTTGTGAGCCAACCCCTGTGTTAGCATCATCCTGGATCCCTTGACAAAAACCCCATTGCATTTTTCCATTGGCTTCTGGGAACTGCATAAATACAAACCTTTTTTCGAGTGGTCTATAAAAATGCATTATCCCTCCAGCTCTCTATTGGATTTTTTTAACTTTAATTGCATTTTGACTGATTATGGGAAAAACACACAGAATTCATGAAAGAGTACTGCATTAGAAACTACCTGGCAACCCCTGAGCCACCACAACAAAAACCAACGCAAGTCGCAACTGCATAAAACTGAATGCCGAACACTGTCCATGTAGGCACTCTTTCATTGCATTTGTCCTCATTTTCACCCTTCTTTCCCTCAGCTGACACAGTCCCGTCTCTCCCCTCCCCCAACCATCTCGCTCTCTTTCAGCAGGATTGAGGGATTGCATGGAATCAGGAAGATGATTCTGTGGGCTCTGCCACTGAATGTTCAAATCCAGTTTGAACTGAGAGCAAGGAACGTAAAAGACAAGACAACACTGGGCCAAGATGGGCCACAGCAGCTAGCAATGGGAGGGACTTAGCAAGAGCTAAACTTGCGTCTGCAAATATTATTGCTATTTTGTCTGGGTTTAGTATTACAGTATTCAATGAAAATGTAAATTATTTTTTAATTTACTTAGCCTCTTTCTTGTTTGCTGGGGGAAAAAATAGGACGAGAAATTGTGAAGAATGTCAAACCTCTCTTTATCACACAAAAGAACCTGGATGGCATTTCAATATTTAATCACAGGTGAATTCTTTCATAATATATAAAACAGCAGTTCAGAGATTCTTAAAAAAAAAACAACAACTAATATTTCCTCATTATTTAGACATATTTAGAAAAAGAATTTGTGATGGACACAATACTGCTTTTCAATAGTAGGTTTGCATGAGCAGTTCTAAACAGTGAGAGACTCAAAGAAAGAAGCTATTAACCATATGCCCTCCAGGTCTAAATGCCACTGAATTTTAGAGATTCCAGAGATTTCTAACATTTCACATTGCACAAATGCAGATTAAATGTAATGCATCTTGTTATCGGCTTCATCACATTCTTGAAAAACGCAACTATGTGGCATATGCTCTTAAAACGAGGGGTTCAACCCTGCTTGGTACTGCACCAATTGAGGACTTAAGAAATGCATCAGACGTGTTGCGGTTCACAGCTTCAGTCTGTAAACTAAGTCAGATTTGTTTCATCCTATACCTATTAACTAACAGCCAAATAAATGGTCCTAGAATAATGCTGTTTCCTTTGCTTTGTCTGTGCCAGTCAGCAGTTTGTTGTCTGTTGAAAATGATTCCACATTTCCTCTTTAGCACTAATTAAATCGCTCTTCTCTTCCTGATTCTGCCTGTCAGAGCCGTCCATTAGCATATTAAAAGAAAGAACCTTTTGTGTAACCTCTCAATTCAATTCCATCGGCGACAGCGGCCGAGGGCTTTCAGTTCCCAGCATGCTGGTAAATCTAGCCACCATTTGGAGATTAATATTCAGCATTTGCACTTATTAATGACTTGCATCTGGAAATTAGAGAATGTAGAAATTTCTGTAGGTCCATGACAAGTTGGGACTGAAATCCTTCATTATTTCAAAAATATTCTCTGAAAAAAAGGCTGATTTGAGTCTAAAAAAAACATGATTTTTAAACTCACACTGTAGGTACATCTACAAAAAGTGATTCAGATTAGCTGTTCGGTTAAACAAGTGGTTAATTTAGACACAAAATATGTAGACAAGAGAAGACCAGAGGCCATGAAAGAGGCTAATCATAGGTATAAAAACCTACGCATGTTTGCAATGTGTGTGTTATGAAGTCAAGGTGAATTTGGGTTACATGAGCTGCCTGTATTTCCTGATGTGTAAGTACAGCAGGCCGTTTCTCTGCACTGGAACTACATCATATGTTCTCCATTCATCATTGAGTCATCAGCTGAGCCCGAAGCCGCACAAAATGCTGAGAATACACACGTACACACACACACACACACACACACACATACACAGAGCAGGGGATTTCCCTAATTCAAAGACACGTGAACACACACATTTCCCACAGTGCTAATTCTTGATGTGAGATCTGAGACAATATCTTATAATAAAATACCAAAGTCAGGTTCAGGAAGCAAAAATCCCAAATCAGTTTGCATAACATCACATGAAACTTTCAAAAGGAACCTGCTATGAGCTCTCGAGGACAAACAGTGGTATTGAAAAAAAAATATTTTTTTAAATATTTGATTTCTTTGAATTATTGCTTCAAAAGGTATTTTACCTGTCTTTTTATCTTTGATTTTACAATACCTTGAAAAAAAAAATCAAATCAAAGGTTGTTATACTGTAATTTGTACTGTATATCAGTACAGCTGGTTAATAATAATAATAATATTTAATTTTTGTTCATTTTAAAGAGGCCAAAGAATTAGGAAAATATTTGAAAGGGAAAAGGTAAAAAATGTACAGTAAAACAAAAACAAAACAAAAATAAACTTAAAAGCTGTATTATTCTGTTTTATTACTAGCCATAAAACATCACCAGATTGCTCTTAAGATAAATGTATAATATCATTTGATTGACTCTTTATTTCCATATTAAATAGATACAATACATAGATTTAAATAATGGCAATACAATTCACCACCCCTCAAACCATGTGACCACAACATACTTCATATAGAGTAAAATACTGATTTTAAATATAATTTAAATTCACATTATTAATAAAATGTATGTTTAATAAAGATTTACAGGTGTGTCCCTACACTTTGTTACACCTTTTATAAGAAAGCTTGCTGTTCAATCCCAGTAAAATATAACCGTAATAAAATAAATATAAAGTTTAAAAGATTAATCTAAATAATTTATTGGTATTAAGTTTTGTAGCCTGTTTTGTCTCTAGATCTCAGCATGCACAGAACATCATACACACTTTACTAAATAATCATGTTCCTTATTCTCCACACTTCCTCGTGACTTATTGTTGATAATCTAGTGCATTCGGCTGTGGCGTGCGCGCGCACATCCGTGTGTGCACATTACAATCCACTCATGAAAATGCATGCAAAATAAAGCTCAACATATTTAAACGTAAAGCAGGAATAGAGCTTAAAGTCTAGTGCAGTGTACACGATGTGCCCGAGCACCCGAAAAACCGAGAAGGCGAGGGAGAGAAAGAGGATTCATATGCCACACCTCACTCATTCAGACACGCAGCAGTTCTCCCACTGCAAGACATAAGCACATGGTCTACGAGATTTACAACTCCAGAGTAAATCTTAGGATGTTTCCACAGCATATGTCTGAACCATATATAGTCGAAACGCAACGCAAAAGCCGCAGCACGTGCAAGAGCGCGTCTTCAAAATAATTAACCAGCGTTCTCTGCACAATGATAAACACACGCTAGACATGTCCGAGTCATTAAAGCGAATCGATTCCGTTGAACTGTTTATTCATTTGAAACGATTCAGTGATTGCTTTTAAAATAGGGTTACAATAAGCGTGACAGACCTGCTTGCGTTTTAACGTTCATCAGAAGTGCTGTTTTAAGATCAAGTCTGATCGTTAAAAATACAAATGTGACAATGCTCTTTGTATAACAGCCACTGCAGTTTTCAACTAAAGTCTCCAATTCCAACAAGGAAATACGCGTTTTTACAAAGAATCTTGTGCAACCAGCGTTAAAACAAATTCTGACGAGACTACTATGTCAATCAGACTGAAAAGAAATATATTGAACAAATGACAAAATCCTATTCTCGTCCGACCCTAAATCCAAAATGACCTACATACGCTACTCCGATCAAACTGTCTGTGTTTCCTCGATCCAGAGTGTTGAACAGATTTTTCCAAATCCGTAAGTGTCATCTCATTCAAGATTGAAGAAGTCATGTGTGTTAATCTAGTAAACAAAGAAAGAATGGTCAATCTTTTGTGGGTTCTCCAGTTTAATCTTAATCCGATTTGAATCTCGCTCTCCGTCCGTCCGAACAGCAGTGCGCGCACAGGAGACATGCATCTAAAGCCTTAAAATAACAACCCTTGATCCTCTAAAAGGCTCCTTGTTGGCACACAAACACATGTCCAGTGAATGAACATGCAGAAGAACAACAGATAAAGCTGCACCCACCTCGTGGTTTGAAAGGACGCCGGTGCGGTCCGGTGATGGAGAGCCAGCACGGGACGAAGGGAGCAGGTGGATCCGGCTGATTCAGACGGGACGGACAGGTGTGGGATGATGTTTGGGATGCGTGTCGGTGCAGGATGCTGGCAGAATAGGGACCAGTTTAATCCTCCATCTGAACGCAGACAGCCTCTCCTCGGCCGCTCCACCCCTCCCTCATCCCTTCCCAGTGAGGTCCGATTCGCAAATTAATCGTTGTTTCGAAACGGCTCTTTGTATTGATTCGGTTGAACCGATTCGAGAGGATCTGACCATTTGTGTGACTTATTCGAAAAGAAAACACAATTAAAATAGCAGTATTTCATTCGAAAACTAAGAACAATATATTAATAAACCAGAACATTTGCACTAGGAAAATAAAGAGATACAATTTCCACACAGCATGCTTTCAAGCCTATTATTATTATTATTATTTACTTTTAAATTCAAGGACCGAGCAAAAAAAAATAAAAAAAATAAAAAATAAAATAAAATAATTATATATATATATATATATATATATATATATATATATATATATATATATATATATATATATATATAATTGTATCTATATGGATGTAGGTTATATGTATTAACTTTGAGACACAGAAAAACAAACAAAACTATAAACAAACAATATAAAGCTAAGTCAATGGGAGGACGAACCAAACGTTAACAAACACTTCACTTTTACGTTTGAAATTTAAGCCATAATTTGGATGTGTTGTTTGAACGCAGCAGTAGGCTAGAACAATATTCAGGTCGAATAGTTTATCAATTCCTGCTCGTTTGCTAAATTATTTTAAACAGAACTATGTAGTCGATTCAGTTCAGATTCAGTTTCTGTAAACACTACTGCAATGTAGCGTCAAACGAATCGACGGATCATTTTTATTTAACCAGTTGACACGAACTGTCCGAACGAACCGATTCGCTCAAATGAATCAGACGTCTGCACACTATCATCCCTCAATCCGACGTCTTCTGTTCCTCTATCTGCGCCGTCTGCTTCCCTGGGGCCCTCATGCAAGGTCAGGCATAGAAGAAAAAGACGGACATTAAACGACTTGAGTGAAAATTGGACAAAATTATAATTACGCTGGGCAAAACATGTAAAACATAGATAGACAGATATCTGCACTGTTATTTATTACCTACAAATTTACAGTTTGTCATGCCAATAAAACGCATTTTGATTAATCAATAAAGTCTGTTCTATCAAACAACTGCGTCAGTACGATATGACATATTAATATTTCTTAATTCACATATATCGAATTTAAACAATATCCTACTAATGTTACATGCTTAATGTCATTTCATTCATACCGCACATTGCTTATTTCATATTAGAGGAGTATTCATGGGCAGTTGCTCCAACCCGGAAGTGCGTCGTCAGGGCACATGACCGGGACTCCATCACATGATCAGTGTTTTCAAAGAAAACTTGTACCCATTCACTCGGACGTGGCTGAAATCCTGCGCTTTATTACCGCAGGTAAAATATTTTATTACCCATTATATATCCATAACCTTTATTCGACAACTTTTGACACTTAAAAACGCAGCTGGTTGTAAATAAAGCTGGAGGATTTTATGGCATTAATATAAGTTCAAAAGCAAATGTGCAGTTTTATGATTATATATCGTCATACTGATTATATACTGTACGTGTTATTTGATCATATTTATTAAATCAAATGTGCATCTTGGTTGTTTTGCTCCTCACTGGACTGGGCTTTGCTAGATCCTCTGAATTGGTCAATGTTGGTCAATAATGCATTGATCTGTCTTTATTTTTAGAGTCTTGAGGGTTGCAGCGACCTGTTATCAGTGAGAAGTCATGAGACTTGTGATTCTGGACGACTATGATCTGTCCAGCGAATGGGCTGCAAAGTACATCCGCAACCGGATCATCCAGTTCAAACCCAGCGCTGACCGCTACTTCACTTTAGGACTCCCAACAGGTAAACTAAAATTCCCAATCAGTTCCCAATGCATTAAACCCACCCGTTTCTCTTAGAAATATCTGGAAATTCAACACATCAAGTAGGTTCTGATTATTATATAAATATATAGATCATTATATAATCTGATTATTTGCAGGTAGCACACCCCTCGGCTGTTATAAGAAGCTGATCGAATATCACAAGAATGGAGACTTGTCCTTCAAATTTGTGAAGACCTTTAACATGGATGAGTATGTGGGTGAGTGTGAACTGCACATATCACTTCTTATGAGAAGTGCTTGGTATGCAAGATCTCCACAAACTCTCTCAAAACAGAACGAGATCGAGTCAGCATAAAATAACGCATAAAACAATGTTAAAAAGCATTTACTCACTGACCCTCTGTCCTCAATCCCTTTCTAGTGTAGTTCAGTAAACAATTATTAAACATTATAGTTGCATTGTGACACGACTAAAACAAAGCATGTTGTCCATCAGATTCTCAATATAATGAATCTAGTTGGTTTACTTGTTTTCATAATTCCCATTGTTCATTTTCTTTAACTGAACGCAGTATTTATGTCTGTGTTAGAGTAGAAAGTAATGCAATAGTTAAAGGCACAATCATAATTATTGTCTACATTTCTCTTCTTCTTCAGGTCTGCCCAGGGATCATCCCGAGAGCTATCACTCCTACATGTGGAACAACTTCTTTAAGCACATTGACATCGAGCCCCAGAACACTCATATACTGGATGGCAACGCTAGCGACCTGCAGGCCGAGTGTGAAGCCTTTGAGCAGCATATCACTGCTGCTGGTGGAATTGAGCTGTTTGTGGGAGGTGCATACAATAAATCAGATCCCAATAAATAGTTTTTTTCAGACACAGATTAATCGAGAGACACCAGTAACAGTGCTTTGTGATGCATATCTTAATCTGTACACACAAAACTTGCTCTCTATGCAGTTTAACTGCGGCAATAACGAATGCTTTTGTCAGCGATACTTGTAAAGTGATTGCATGTTCTACTTCAAAATCAAAGGTCTGTTTGTTGGCCACAGAACTGATTCTTAAGCTTGCTGTAGCAATAATTGATTGCATATTTATCAGTGTTATTGTAATATTATTTATATAGTATTGTAGTATTTAATACTATTTTGAATTAGCATTTAGCATTTATTTTACATATTTTATTTGACTAAATTTGTGATTTTATACTTAAAATAAGCTTTAATTTACTGCAGTTTTAGTTTAACTTTTAAAATTGTATGCATGTTGAATTATTTATATTTTATGTGCTGCATTAATTATTTATATATTGCATGTACGGAGCAGAATGCTAATAACTTTTATGTATTTATTGGGGTAAATCTCCAAAAAAAAAAAAGATAAAAGTAATGAATTCAGTTAAAAGAAAATTACAATTTTATATATTGTTCTTATAATTAATAAGCACATTTTGGCTCATAACTGTAGTGCCTGTTTTTAGTGATTTGCCTTACTTTCATACCCAACTACTTTTATATTCAGAGTCATTGCATATTCTCATCCATTAATCTATTATTAATCATTCTCATTTATGTAATGCTTGTTTTTTTTCAGGCATTGGTCCAGACGGGCACATCGCCTTTAATGAGCCCGGCTCCAGTCTTGTGTCCAGGACAAGAGTGAAGACCCTGGCCAAGGACACGATAGTAGCCAATGCTCGTTTCTTTGGGAACGATCTTTCCAAAGTGCCCACAATGACGCTCACCGTTGGAGTAGGAACAGTGATGGATGCCAGAGAGGTAAAGTAATTCAATTACTTCTGTAGTATCATCTGTCATATAAGCCATAAAAGACACAGATGTATTAATGAGGCACAGAATGGAAAACAAACTGATTGTTATATCAGCTGCAAAGTTTAAAGTACCTTATTTTGAGTAATGTCACTCGTCATCTGAGTGTTCCTGAAGGCATCTTTTGTCCTTATCTTCAATAGAATCCTTTGTGATATCAGTGTCTTCCTTTTGTCCCAGTCAGACACACTTTTGTTTGGAGCATCTGTCCTCTGTAATTGATAGATTTAATTATCTTTTATATAATAACAAATGTTCTCATTGTTATAGCACTAAACTGAACATGTGTCTGTTTCTCAATGTGAGATTGATTGTGCTGGAATTAGAAACAAGTACATATACATACCTGAATACTTTAGCGGACAGGATGCTGGGTAAAATGTTCTTCAAGTCACATGATTTTGTTGATGTGGATGCCAGACATCACTTGACTGTCATGATATCATTAGACACTGTGCACCTCTTGAAACATTTCCAAGTTGTATTGTCCCAAATTGTAAAGCATTATAAGATTTTTTTTTTTTTTTTTTTTACTAAAATGGTTATTACAGTAATGAGAATAGATATTTTCTTTTGGTTTATGACCTGAGAATTTCTTTATTAGACATAAGAAATGTTGGTGACTGACTTTAAAGTCTGACTAGTTTTTGACATATGCTGAAAGCCAGCGTCCTGGATTTGATCGTTGTAAGACAATGCTGAACTTTTTGTCTTTGGTTTTTAGGTCATGATTCTGATCACGGGGGCTCATAAGGCCTTTGCCCTGTATAAAGCCATCGAGGAGGGTGTGAACCACATGTGGACCGTATCTGCCTTCCAGCAGCATCCACGAACCATTTTTGTTTGTGATGAAGACGCGACGCTGGAACTCAGGGTCAAAACTGTGAAGTATTTCAAAGGTACGTGACTCTGCTGCCTGAGGGGCAAATCTTTGACTTTCGTAGATGGAAAGTTGCTCTTTTGTTGAAGCAGATTGCTTGAAGATCAAAGGACTGGCAAACTGACTAAAAAGTTACTTATTTAAAAGGTAAACTTTCAACTCCGTTCAATTCAAGTAAAAAAAAACTAACATGTTCATTCAGATTTACCATTTATCTCTTAGAATATAAAATTCTGTCAATCTGATAAAGACGTGTACTGTTGTGACTTCATGAAATTCTTTATATCCTCGTGGCCTCAGGATTCATATATAACCATTCAAGACTTTAGATTTGAGGAAAACATTTATTTCATAATGATATCCCCCCACCACTGATATCCCAGTTTTTATTCTCCAATGAAAGGTTATATTTTTGTGATTTTTTTTCAAATAAAAGATCAAAAGGATTAACAATGCAGATTTATTTTCACAGCCTTCTTTGATCATATTTACCAAGGGCACCAACAATTGTGACCATGTGTTTGCGTGTGTGTGTGTGTGTGTGTGTGTGTGTGTGTACATATATATATATATATATATATAGTGAACATATAAATATATACAGTACAGACCAAAAGTTTGGAAACATTACTATTTTTAGTGTTTTAGAAATAAGTTTCTTCTGCTCATCAAGCCTGCATTTATCTGATCAAAAATACAGAAAATAAATTATATTGTGAAATATTATTACAATTTAAAATAATTGTTTTTAAATGTATTATACTTTAAATTATCATTTATTTCTCAAATATATACATTTGTGTGTGTATTTATTTATATATACATATACACAGTACACACACACATATATTATATAAACAATGTTATTTTGGATGGAATCAATTGATTTGACAGCACTAAATATTAATACACAATATTAATGTTTTATTAATATTAATATTAAATTTTATTGGTTTTATTGTCCTTGGTGAACATAAGAGATGTCTCTTAAAATCATTAAAAACTTCTTACCAACCCCACACTTTTCACCATCCCTTTTTCCCCTTTGAGCAAACCCAATAGAGCAGCTGTTTGTTTGTTTTTCATCTTTTTTTTTACTGGTCTCATCTCAGTTTTAGTGGTTGGCTCGTCTCAAAGTCAATATCTGTCTAAAGACGGCAGGTTCAAGATCTAAACCCGTCTGGAATGTCCATCACAAGCGCTTTTCCCAGAAACACAATCTGTCCCGTCTTAAGGGCTTTGGTCTCTCCTGGGGGTTTAATATCTTTGGCTGGACTGGATTTCCTAAACTGCTGATGGATCTTCTCTCCTACAGGGCTGATGCACGTCCACAATCAGCTGGTTGAGCCGATGCTCAGCGTGAAGGACTACATGGACTGAACGCGCCAGACGGGACGTCTGGAAAAACAACAGCAAAATCAGAATGGCATGAGTGTGAATGAGTGAAAACTGGCCTCAGGGACCACAGCAGTTTTGAATGGTCAGAAAGTGTTTAGATGTCAACATCAGCATAAAAAGTTGTACAAAATGCCTCTGCTTTTCATGGTGCCATGTTTACATACTCCAACTGGATCTCTGTATTAGCCTTTATAAATCACTTTGAAAATACTTTAAGGCCAGTATTAACAGGAAAAGACCATGGTTTAGGGAAATTGTACTAAGAAACACTCTTTAACACTTTCAGCTAATGTTTACTGTTTTCGATAACACTATTAGTTACTGTTCTTTGTGATATACAGGCTTTTTCCTTTCTTAAAAATGTAAAGCACGAGTCTGACATTTAACTTGTATTGTAAAACACGCTTTCATTTCATTGATTCATTTCATTTCATCAGTTTGTGCTGACTTTTTGTTTTTGGTGTTACTAAACCCTCCTGTACTGTACTCTGGTGAATGTTTTTGGAAGGAGAGTATACATTTTTATGGATTTACACATTTTCTTCCATTAAATTGTTAAAAGAATATGTGAACTGACTCTTAACAGAATTGCACTCCAAAAACCAAATCATCCACTCGTGTCTTTCTGTACTCAAGGATGAATAAATAATAATAATAATAATAATAATAATAATAAAAATATTCATTTATTGTCCCTTAATTTGTACAGACAGAATGAATCTTACAGAAAGATGTCCACGTCATATTTTGAGTACCACATGTCGCACTTAGTTCACGTCATTTCCACATTCAAAATTGATTATGAAGAAAACAATATAACCATATATTCCTAAGGAATAACTGTTGTACATACATTCACCTCTTCCGTTCACTAGCAAACAATTGAAACATAGCTCTCCCAGTAGATTGATTCACAAATCTTCAGCAACATCATAACTATCCTCCCAAAAATCCTAACCCCCTATGGGGTACAATTTTATGTTCTCCATGTCTGTAATAATTGAATGTAAAAAATAAAACACTGCATAGACTTCATTGTAAGAATTAAATATAAACTAATTCCTGTGCATATAAAATGTATTCAGTGTTTCTTTATTGAACCAACATGCAAATAAGTCCTGCGCTGCACGGATATATTTACATATTACGATATAAACTAGTTAGCAAACCATGATATATATTGTAACACCACCAAGCCCCATTACGAATGATTTATTTAAGCGTAATGCATTTAAATGGTTTTCAAACAATATTTTTATTTTAGTAGTCCATATGACAGTCCTAACCACAAGCTAGAAACACACACAAAAAACATTCTAATATGAATAAAAAAAAAAAATCAATTATAATGGGTGAAATTTGACAGTAGTTTATACAACCCTGGATATTTCTCTTGATTTTTATGGTGAAACAGCTGTCAGATAGCAGTAAAGCCCACCTTTCTTTGATTTAACTGGCCATCTCTATTATATTGACACTGACGAATGCTGGCAAATGTCACGGACCCCTGAGGCAGCTAGCTAGCATGACGGTAATCTTGGCGTTGTACAATATTTTTGCAGATTCTTTCTTCTTTTACTTGTTGGCAGGCCACTAATTAGAAAGATGGCGTGCTCAATTGCAACCATCATATATTGTCAAAGTATTAAGAAAATGAATGGCCTTAAATATTGTTAAAATTCTCAATTATTATTATTTTTTTTTTATTGTGGAGTTAAATATAACATGGACATGTTCTAGTCTTGTCAGACTCACCTTGCATAAGCTCCAACACTCAGAAATGTCCTGGACTGGACTATTTTCAGCCTTACATCCACAACCACTGCAACTCCCTCTGGCGCTGCATGGGAATGAAATGTGTTCAAAAGAAAACAGCGCTGCCAAATACTTCTGCATCCACGCAGGCTAAACGGTTTCCACTGAAAACCCCCAGCTTGCAGACTCTGAATCCGCTCCTGAGAGAACTGCAGTCTTGTTTCAACCTGATGAAGATGAATTCATCAAACCTTCTTTACTTTCCCAGATCAATATCACTTAGTTATATGAACTTTAATAGCATTTCCAAATCAATCATCATACTTAACATGGCATGTTCTTATTCACAAATCAACCCCAGGCTTTGGTGTCTGTAATGATTATGTTACTAAGGGAACTATTTCTGTTTAAGAACATAGATGAAAGCATCTTTTGGGACGTCAATGTGTCAGATTTGGTGCAATTTCTTCTTTCCCTCGGCCTGCTTCTCTAGCAGCTTCATTTTTCATGTAATGTCACCACCGTACTAAGAAAGACAGATGTGACCAAGAATCAGCAGCTAATCAAAAAAGTAAAAGAAAATGTTTTTCTCTATGAGAAGAGGTACTCTATATGCTTTTATCCTAATGTGGAAAACAAAGATAAGAAATATTAAAGTAGTTCACCTAAAAATAACATTTTGCTTCTAATTCATCCATGATGTACTGTAGATGAGATTGTTTCTTCATCATAAAAGATCTGGAGAAATTTAGTGTGACATCTCTTGCACTGCAGTGAATGGGTGCCATCAGAATGATGAGTGTCTAAACATTTGATAAAAACACCACAATAAATAGAAAGAAATCCACACCACTCCAATCTATCAATTAACGTCTTGTGAAGTAAAAAACTGCATGTTTGTAAGAAACAAATCCAACATTAATGCATTAACTTTAAATCCACCTACATATTTGTTTACAACTGTTTTTACATGTAAATGGCGCTTGATCTGGGCGTATATCTCTCCTGATTCAGACAAGACAACTTTTCACTTGAGGAAGCAATATTACAGATTATGGACTCATATTTGAGATTGAAGCAAAGTTAAGAACAGCTTAATAATGGATACATTTTTTACATATACGCCGTTACACAAAATGTTAATGCACTAGAGTTGTGCCAATTATTTCTTGATGATTGTGATGTTTTTATCAGCTGTTTGGACTCTCTTTCTGATGGCACCCATTCACTGCAGAGGAAACATTTGTGACCAGGTGATGTAATGCTAAATTTCTTCAAATCTTTTCTGATGAAGAAACAAACTCTTCCACATCTTGGATGACCTGAGGGTGACATAGTTTTTAAGCCAATTTATCTCGATAACACAATCACAGCAATCACATCAAAAAACATGGAAGGTGAGAAGGTGAGTGTTTGCTCATCTGCAATACATCTATAGGACTTTTCCTATCAGATGTCAAATAGACATTGAGAAAATGTCTTTAAGATGTTTATGAATTAGAATGTATGTAAAACTGAAATCTTAAAGGTGTCTGTCAGATGTTTGTACACAGCAGATGCTTCGCTGTTTGTGCTAGCTGGGTTTGTTCTGCTTGGATTATAAATTTGTTTCATGTATGTATCTGTAAAGCGACTTTGAGTTTCTGAAATGTGCTATATAAAATTATTATTATTCAAATAAGCAATAATTCCTTCTTTCACAATGAGCTCACCTGGCGTATACTGACGACATGGATTTGAGCTGGTCGTAAAAGTCCACCAAGATTTAATTTAGAGCGAAGATGCACTTCATCATCAACCGATGGTCATCGATGTAGACCATGTTCTTCTGGACGGCCCAGCGGCTCTTTAACAAGGCAGAGAATCGCATTGTGGGTCACTACAAATGCAAGACTCAGAATATGCTTTCACAGAAACTGAGGCAAATTAAGTAGATTTGGTCGCTTTGGACTTCATCCTTGAATTAGGAGAGTCCAAGATTGTTACTTTGTGTGTTACTTAGAGTGAGTAAACCACGCTAAACTGCAGTCAACCTGAAAGGTGACTGATCTTATCTCATCTGAAACAGGGTCATGATCTTCCCAGTGAAGTCATCCGGAGCGATGATGGTTCCCATCACCATGGGTTCCAGATACTTCACGACCTGTGTCTTATCAGGGAACTGAGCAGGGTTGATGATGGTGATCACCTCTTCACTGTGTTCCTACATAACAAAGACAACTCAGGAATCTGTTCCTCAACCCTAAACGTTCATCTTTCTCTGTGTACTATATCACTGAGAAGAGTGCTATCCAAGTGGTACAAGGTTTTCTGGGTGGTTTTCAGCATATTGTGACAATGAGTCTCACCTTTATGAGTTTGGCAGATGCTAGCACAGCCTTGTATGATACAGTCGGAGCGGTTACTATGACAGATGCGTTATACTCCTGCTCTAAACGCTGATTAAACACTTCCATATGCAGCAAACCAAGGAATCCCAGCCTGAGAGAGAAATTTACCACTTTATTTAAAAAGTGAAACAATACCTGTTCGACTGAGCGATGAACTTAAAACAACGGTTTAAACTCTCACTGATTTGTCTGTGTGTGTGTGTGTGTGTGTGTGGGCTGGGTATTCTGACTGATCCATAGGTCACATGCCTGAAAGTGTCACACAATTCTAGATTTACAACACTGTAATCCTAACCTTTAAACTTTGGCATACACAATTTAGCACAAAAATCAGGACGGTTTTGGAAATCCACCTGCAAAGACCATGGATTTAGCCGGTTTGAAGCCTGGCAGCGCCTCCACAGGATGTTTCTGGAGGTAAAGTGTGTCTCCAATTTCTTCCTTCATTCCTGCGATCACATGACCCACCCCTCAAAACAGTCTCTGGTTTGACTGGGACTGTAAAAGTTGAAAACATTTGTCTCAATATTTCTTGATTTTGTTCTACCTCTTTTTCACATGCCTTTGAAACTGGTATCTTAATACAAAACTGTTAAGGACAGACTGATTTATTTATCTTCTTTTCGTTTTCTTGCGATATTTGTTAATGCAGTCAGTGATGTCAGATTCTCACAGCGTCTCTGTTGGGTGTTCGACGGGTCTCAAAAGGCCCAACTCGTTGACCTCATATGACTTCCCCAGATGGGCAGAGATGATCTTGTCTACTTTGGACACACGTCCACCAAACAGAGCGATGTTGGCCACTACTCCTCTGTAATAGTCGAAGGTGGAATTAAAGACAAGGGCTTTAAACAGATCGTCGCCTCTTGCTATCGGACTGAAACAGGAAAAACTGATCAATCACATGTACAGAAATGTATGAAAACACTAATTACTCATGGGACTTCTATTTAAAGAATGAAATGCCTTATTTATACATTTGAAAATGTTCCTTTAGGTGCAATGCCAACAACGTCCTTAAAAGGAAGAAGTTATGAAAGAAGTTAAAAAAACACATCATGGAGGAAATGATGGAGAATGTAGCCGAGCAGGTTTTGGGAAAGCACATGATGACACACGATGAAATAGATTTACCAAAATAAAACTTCCTGATTCATTGCCATCCTCGTGATCACAGGTACTGTTTAAATATTCACAGGGAATTAATACATACATGTACATATTGCATATATGTAAGGAAAAGTTATTTTAACACTAAAGTGGGAAATACATAATTCAAATGGTTAATAATAACTAAATAAATACCACTGAAAAAATGTATCACAGTTTCCACAAAAACATTAAGCAGCATAAATGTTTGCATCATTAATTATAATAATATAATATATTAGAATGATTTCTGAAGGATCATGTGACACTGAAGACTGGATAAATGCTGCTGAAAATGTAGCTTCGCATCTCACGAATAAATTACATTTCACTTTATATTTATATAGAAAATATTTATTTTTAAATTATAAAAATATTTCACAATACAACTCTCTACGGACACCTTGGCAACTGAATCGCCATTGGCTAGTAAATGTTTTAGTTTACTCGCGAGACTGATATTATAGGCTCTGTCAAGCATTATAATAATATGATAATCAATTATCATTTAATGATATAACTTTAGAAATTAGAATTAAAACTTGATTACCATGATTGAATGCATATTAGTCATTTTAACTGAACATTTTAACTGGACTGGTGGTGGTACTTTTTTGGTAATTCATTGTTTCTGTATTTAATTTTTCTTTTTTTTTGTGAACTGTCTACTAATAAGAACAATATAAAAAGTACTAAGGATTAATAAGCTACTGGATTCATGAATATTATGCGATCGCTCAAACTGATTTGCTGAAATCAGGGACGATAATAGGTGAGCGCCAGCCAATGAGATTGTCATTTGTGCAGTAGCCCCGCCCACTACCGGAAAATCCGACTGTTCTTAAAAGCTGAAGAATTCCCAAAGAACACCGTTATTTTGACAGGAAAATACAACAAAGAATATAATTTACATGTGGCGCGTCAATTCTCTCGTTCTCTCTCTCTCTCTCTGTCTTCTTGTGTGTGAGACAAAGCGACGGCGAAGTGTGCGCCTTCACACCAGAGTCTACGATATGACAAATACACAAACAGAAGTGCGCAGCGCATCCATTCAGATGAACTGAAAAATATCACATATCACTGATGGAGAGTGAAACTCTGAAGCTGTTTGCCGAATAAAATCTGAAAATGTATTAGCAAAGGGGGGATATGCTTAGGATGTGCTTGACTGTTTTGCAAATAATTTTACAATGCAATTGCAAATTTATAAAATATATAAAATATTATCAAAATCAGGCACCATTTCTTCAAATGTATAAATTAACAAACATAAAACGAATAATATATATATATATATATATATATATATATATATATATATATATATATATATATATATATATATATATATATATATATATATATATATATTATTGTCTTTTGAAGTGAATTCTTGACACGTTTTGTGAGCCCGGTGTCTGTAACTAATTCTGTTCTTGCTCTGATAACATCTGTATCACGAAACTTCTGTTCTTTCTGACATCACACATCTGTTGATTCAAAATATTCTCTCTATTGTGTGAACTCTAACGTATGATTCATTGTCGACGCCCTCTCCCTCTTCTTCAGAATCCTGTTTAGAAAGATGTAATCTAGGCTCTGGGGATCATTGTGTTCCTTTAGTCTGATACAATCTTGAATTACATGAATTAAAAGATGGCCAATACAATCAATAAATCACTCCCACATAGTCTCTGCTGTTCTTACAGTCTCACAGTGACCTCTTGTGGAGAAAAGTGAAATCAGTTTATGACACTCACGGGGGAATGCGTTTCATCACCTCTTTTATTACTTGGTCCACATTTGTGCCCAGCTTTGCAGAGATCTACAGGAAACAATCACAAGTCAAAGTAAAAATGACATGACATATATAGACATAAAAAAATCTTCCTTTGGGATATCAAAGACTTTTTCAATCTGTTTTTCCACTCGTTGTGGATCAGCATTTTTCAAATCCATCTGATGATTAAAAAAACACATTAAATTGTGTCCTGCCTCTGTACTTAACTGATGTAAAATGACAAGGATATTTCTATAATTTATCCAAAGGACTGGGATGAAACATGTTTTTAACTTGCTTTATGTATATAAAATATTGACTACATTTGAAGGAAAGATCAGAAATGATCTCTGTAATGTCTACCTTGTTTATCACAGGGATGATTTTCAGTTGAGCCTCAAATGCCAGGTAGAAATTGGCAACTGTTTGCGCTTGAATTTCCTTTGAATGAAAGAAACAATGCATAGATTAATTTATTTTTAAGGTAATTAAGAAAGGCTGCATGAAAATAGTGTATTTATGCTAATATATGTACAATGTACAATGTGCTATGTTATAATCATTATCAATTATTTTCTTTATTGAAATGAAAGCAACTGTAAATATTAGATGAAACCTAAACTATAAACTTTAGCTATAAATGTAAAAAATTGAAGTTATTATGGCAACTGAAACTGAAAAAAAAACTCAACAAATTACTAAAACCTAAACTAAAATTAATATGAAAACTGAATATATATATATATATATATATATATATATATATATATATATATATATATATATATATATACACACACACACACACACACACACACACACACACACACACACAGTGGCATGCGAAAGTTTGGGAACCCCTTGAAGAAACTGTGAAAATGTTTTATAATTTTAACAAAATAAGAGAGATCATACTAAATGCATGATATTTTTTGTTTTTGTATGATTTTGTATGATTTTGAGATACATCTTTTCACACTAAGGATAACTGAGGCACTAAAACACAATTATTTAAAAAGGTTCAAACTTTTGAATGGGGTTATTTTAATAATTTCAGCTTTTATTTTTTTGTCTTGTGGACTATATGGAAACATCTTTTATGTAAAATATCTTACTCAGGGCAGTACTATATAAAAAAATAACATACATTTTGTATGATCTCTTATTTTTTTTTAAATTATTCACATTTTCTGCAAGGGGTATACACACACACACACATTATAATGTTTAAAATATTATTTAATAGTATATAAATAATACTAAAATAAGTGCATATTTTCATTGATTACATCTTTTGAAAAACAGGCTCAGAAATCAGAAACTGAAGAACCTTTACTACTCTGTTGACCTTCCATTAAACGTTTAATAAGAAGTGTCATTTATAAAGTGTAAAATACAAACCCAGCCAAATTCATTATTCAGTTGCAACGAAGCCCATCAGTTAGAAATCAGCTGTATACAGTAAGCTCATTAATTTAAGATAAAAAAAATGTTTTCTATAAAAAAGTTTCACTAATTAATTATACAGTTATACATCAGTTATAGCCTACGTACTTATAGCCTGCAATCATATATATGTGAATAATAATAATAATAATAAACAAGAAAAGCCAATTTGTTTAAGAGAATGTAGTTTGAATGGTACACATGTGTGCAAAATACTTAAAATAATGAAAGATAATAATAATAAAACAATAAATTATAGCTCTTTTGAGCACTACAACCATTCGGTAATAGCAAAATTTTCACTAATACCATGAATATGAAGTAAAATTTCATTCAGTATTATGCTTTTCTCGAAAGAAAGACATTTATTTACCCATATGATCTTAATTAGTTTTATTTCATTTGATTTATGGCTGGACGAAAAATTATAGGCCTATAATGGAAGGCAATTGAAGATGTTTGTTATAATTAAAAAGTTTGTTGGCTAAGATTTAAAACAGTTAATTTGTGAATAAAAAGGTATTTTCAAAAGTTCAAATGAGAAAACAGCAGCTTGAACACTTTTAGAATAGAATAGAGTAATAGATTTGAATGATAGAATAGAATAGAAAAGACATCATATTGAATTTATTTAGACTGTTTTATGGAGTTTTTATTGAGATTTTTTTGTCAGCACACATTGACTGCACTTCTATCCCTCAGAGTCTTGTTGTAAGTCCTGTTAAAAACACAATGACTAAGGTCTATAGAATAGAAAAGAACACTGTAAAACAAAACTTTCAATACTTTTCTTACAGCCGTTGACTGAGTGTACTTGCTCTTGGTTCCCACAAGCTGTCACCCTAAACACAATATATTAAGCAGCAGGAATAAGTGGGAAGAAAATCATTACCATGGCAACATAACAGCCCACTCATAGTGAGTAGGTCTCTCTGAATATTGCTTCAGTAAGAAATCAAATGAGAGATGCTTTCCTGGTTCTGACGGCTGATATTTATCATTGCCATGGCTTTCTGCAGCTTTGTGTTTGCACCTGTCACTTTCTCAACATCAATGCTGAGGACAAAGCCTATTTTATTTCATGATCAGATGCCTTTATGAAGGATATTTATAGAACGCTGCTCACATTCACTTTGAAAAGTGTTTGCAGCTGTGTGTGTAGTTATGTGAAATTGCGGTTTGGAGTGTTTATGTATATATGCATGTGAAAATTAACATGGAGAGTTTAATGTATGTATATATGAATTTAGAAGTATGCATTAAGCATTTTGTATGTTTTTTTGCAAGAGAGAATCTGAGAAGCAATAAATTAATCAGCATTTTAAATGTAGTCTAAAAAGGGAAAGTGATGTGACAGTTAGCCAAGTATAGTGTGTCATACTCGGCATATGTGCTCTGCAATTATCCCATCCAATGTTAGATTGACATCCAACAAAACATATATCTTTTCATAAATAAAGAAGAAAAAAACGTTCCACAAATGATCTATAAAAATATGAATATTTTGAAACCAGAGATCTTTTAACAAACATTCTATTAATGGAAGAATGTTTGTTCATAACGAGAACCTTAACAGATGTTCCAAACTCTAAAAACCTTCCCTGCTAGCTGCATTAGTTGATTTTATTCTCCTGACATCTGAACACTTTATTCATCATCTTTGATTTATTTCCCTTCACTCTAAGGAAAAAAAGGTACATAAAGCTTTCAAGTTTCTAGATCATTTAACCTAAAAGATACATATCTTAAAGGTACATTTTAGTACCTTCTGAGATGTAAAAGGTACAAAAGGAAGAGCTGGAAGCAAACAGACTGTGATGGGTTAAGTCACCATCATTAAACATTTCCTCTTCCCGCTGACCTCTCACACTGCCTGGTGGATATTTGCTGTAGGCCTCAGCCCCATAATAATGATGTATGACTGTGTTTAACATGACGTTGATAGGCTGTGTGATAATGTGCCCCTCTGTAATGGCAGTTAGTAAAGTATTGCTCATTACAGTCGTGCTCTACTGCCTTGCTGATCAGATCCTGAAATAAGGCCTGGACCCACGCGTTCTCCTTGGTGCGATTGTGCCACCCACGTCCAGCCCAGCACTTGCTCACTCCTCCGAGAAATCAGTCTGTTGTGCTGAGGCAGGTCCACAGAGCATTTGAGCATTTAAATCTCACACAACATTTGATTCAAAGAACAAACAGCAGGGTCGCTCATATACTGTACATGTCACATGACGGTCATTGCATAAAACTTTCAGTTGAAAACAATATGCTTCGACTTCAAAATTTTCTATGAAAATAAAAGCATGAAAAATGTTTTAAAGGATTCATGAACTACCTTTGTTTTTCATTTTGTAGATTTTTACATCAAAATGCGTCACAATTCAGAAGTAATAGGCTATTTTCTGTCCAGACACCCATCATCGAACATTCTGTTTGAATGGGCGTGGCAGATTGTAGACACGCCCACTGCAGTGCTTGGCTAACAGTTGTGTATATTTGACAGCCTACATCCTTCATAGATGGACGCTGCTGTGATTTAGGTTAAGAACACAGTAAATACACAGTTTATTTTAAACGCTCTATAATAGCAGACAAAGCAATAGTGATCACAAACAGTAGTAATAAAATAGTAATTAAAACAGTTACTCACACTTGTGTGGTACGACATTACTTCCACTCATTCATCCACTCTTTCCTAATGTTGGGATCCGATGGAATGTTATGCAAAGACTGTGTTTTTCCACATCTTGGCAATGCAAAGCATTTTGTTGTCTTTGAAGCCATTTTTTTTTTCTGCTTACAACTGCTTCTTCTTTTTCTTGATTAACGGTGAATAACTCCTTAGGAGCATTATCGCCTCCTGCACTGGATGTCAAATGCATAAACCTGTGTTTGTCTCTCTGGTTATTTACACTACATATGCTAATCAGTGGGAGGAGCTAAACAGGCAGTGATGTAGAAGCAGGCATTGATCTTCTGCAGCGGAAGCGGGGTTAACCCACACTATTACATCATAAAGTGACACATTCCACAAGCTTTCATTTTGGCAGATTGGCTTCAGCATAAACTGTTTTTAGATTAACAAGAAAGTTTTGAGTTCTGAAATTTACAGGATGTTTTTTTTTTATAGTACAATGACCTCTAATATGACAAAAGCTCAAAGGAAATTAGATTTCTCAGTTCATGACCCCTTTAAAGAGGTTTCATATCATATCCGGCAAACCAAATTTGGTATTAAATTAGTGAATAATCTGTGTATTTTGATCGGTGTATGATACACTGATTTAACAGAATACAAAGATGTCTATTTAAGACTTCTGCTCCAGTGACAAGCTGTTTTTCTTCCCTGTGTGGACTGGATGAGTGCGATTACATTGCCTGAAATTTAATCCCAGTTCAGCCCTGCCTTCAACCACTGTGTGCTCAGTTCTGCTGTGCGCTTTGGGTCATTGTTATGCTGGAAGGTAAACCTTCTTCCCATTGACAACTTTCTGGCAGAGGGCAGCAGATTTTTCTCAATAATTTGATGGTATTTTGCCCTTCTATCCTGAAGTCCTCCAGTTCCTGCTGCAGAGAAACCCCCCATAAAAGTATATGACCACCTATGCACCTAATCACCTTCTCAATGGCACACAAAGCCATTCAGATTTTAAATGTGATCAGCTTTCGATGATTGAGTTTACAAGTCATTTTTGGGAGAGGGGTGATCCTTTCTTTTTTTTCTGAGATGGTTGTGTTACATCTTTCACTTGGATGTTATAAGTTGCACTGAATAAATACAGCTGGACAAAACAAAACTGTGTCCATCTTAATTTCAGACTGCAAAGCGATTGTGATTATTGTAAAGGTTTCTTTTAAAAGATTATTTTCTATACCCACTATACACACACACACACACACACACACACACACACGCGCGCCTGATATGTATCTTTAACTACAAACAGTTAACTCCATTAATGCAAATTTCATTAGCAAAGCTTTAGTGTTTGATTCACTAATGATAACTCATTGGATCAACTGTTTGTGAGTCAGACTACACTGGTTGTGCTATAGATTTTTGTTTTAGAAAATCTGATTAAAAAATAGGTATGAATATGAACTGTTTCTTGATTCCTAACCCTACTTCCTAACATTTCCATGTATTAACAGCAAGGTTTGCCTGACCCAACATACAACACGTGGTTTGAAGAATGGATTGCATGAGTTTGTGGAAAAAGGTCTTTGCTTGTTTTGAGTCTTTATCCACCTGTTCAGAGGATTTTAACATAACTAAGTGATTTATCTAGTAAATGGTTTTGTAAATAAATGCATCTGCCAAGACTTTAATTGTAAATGTAAATTAATTTCCCGTGATTAAGCAGCCCTCTTGCACAACCTTTGCCAACTAATTATCTGAAAACTGTTTGACAATTATTCTTTTTCGACTTTTCACAACGTGCTTTGTTACTGGCATGATACAGCAGAGTGCTCCCTGCCAATATGCATCTTTTGCCTTGTTCATTTGAGAAAGTAAAGCTAAAGGTTGGTTCATTTCTGTTGCCTCTCTTAATTCCCTCTTTCTGGAGCAGTTCCCTTGGGTTATTACAAAACAAGCCAAAGAGGGGCTTTGTCATATTGAATTTGAAATCAAATCAGTCAATTTAAAAAGGTGCTTGTTGCCTTAAAAAAAGCTTTGCTTTGTTCCCTCTGCTTTTACTCCCAATTACCTGAGCAGCATACCACAGCATGAGTAATGGGATGCAAAGTGGTCTGTCTGCCTCGGCCACATCTCTGCAAAGCACTTACATCCTCATACACGCACACACAAAAATAATGCATGCATGAAAGGGTACACATACATAAACAGTATATCAAAACATGCACTGATGCATGCTTTTTCTCAGGTTTTTTTTTCTTTAAGAGAATTTCCATGTCTTGATGTAATCAGCCAATGTTGCACAAACACGGCCAATGCTCTTAGATTACTGCAGTACATTTTGTTTTAGCTGACTGATTGAATATAGGTATATACCAAGCCTCAGGCAGCTTTTCTGGATTATCAGAGTCATTCCTCTTATGGAGCACCTTTGAAACTTTGTAAATGAAAATTCTTGCGTTGTTTTTAAATGAATAGCTCACTCAAAACAATTTAATTAGCTGAAAATGTACTCACCCCCGGGCCATCCAAGATGTAGACAGGTTTAAAGAAATTTAGCATTACATCAGTAACTCACCAATGGATCCTCTGCAGTAAATGGGTGCCGTTAGAATGAGAGTCTAAACAGCGGATAAAACCATCACAATAATCTGGAATCCAGTCCATCAATTAAAGTCTTGTGTAAATTACAAGTTCTCTATCCATAATATTGCTTTCTACAGGCGTCTCATCTTAATCAGGAGATAAATATGCACAGATCAAGCACTGTTTACAAGAGAAAATAGTCCAAAACTATTCTAATCAAATATGTATTATTGTCCTCTCATATTTTGATATGAGAGGACAATAAAAGATGACATTTTCACTGAAGGAAGCGGATTACTTATGGATTATTGTGATGCTTTTATCAGCTGTTTAGACTCTCATTCTGACGGCACCCATTCACTGCAGAGGATCCATTGGTGAACAAGTGATGTAATAGTAAATATCTTTAAAACTGTTTTGCTGTAAAAACAAAATCATCTACATCTACATTTCTCCAAAAATGTTCTGATGATGGAAAAAAACTCAGCTTCATTTTGGAAGGCCTTAGTACATTGAACTATTAATTTAAGGATATAGTATCTGCTCAAGGTCTGATATTTGATCTTATTGTGACTTGATTGATTTCATTTATCATACATTAGTAACCATGCATTTAAATGTTTATCTCATCTAATGACTATTGCCTGCTAATGTCTATAATGCCAGATGGAAACCTCAGAAAGAAAATACAGATACGGATGCGGAGGTGGATGTGACCCCCTGTGTCGGTCTCATATCAAACACATGGAGGTCATTCATCACACCTTGCTCCTGAATGACTTCCACCCCCTTCTCACCATAATGCTTATCAGCCCGGTGCTACCCAGAATGCAATATCCTGCTCTGACGACTACAGACAATATCCAGTTCAGCGTTGCGGATGTGTATTAATTTCAGGAGAATTAAACTGTCTTCATAATAGGAACACGCCACGTGAGGTTTAAATAACAGGACAGTGTGCACATAAGAACATATGGACTCATTATCATTCTTTTTCTTTGGATGAATATCTATTTTCATATTGGCCAGAAATAAAACTGAACTTGCACTGTCATATATGTTTTCACCCAATACAACTGATTTTTTTTCTTTCTTTTTTCTTTTTTCTTTCTAACAGGATAGATCCCATTGGTGTTCACTGTCATTCCAAACACTGCTGGATATAAATATACTCTGTAAATGAGGATTGTTTCTTAAATTCCTCATGCTTCGCCAGATTTATGCTAGATCTCCAGTCATTTGGTCCACTAGCTAATTGTCTCCATGTCTCAGATCTTACCTGCTATAATTAGAACAATGCCAGAATGCAGAACACTGTCACTGATCTCAGATCAGAGGAACGTCAGACTTTGTGAAATGCTAAATTACCTGAGTCCTGCTGATGCCTGCAGTAATTTGGAAGGTTCTAGCTGCTGTTCTCTTCAGGTATACTTGGACACAAAACTAAATCCTTTTAAAATAAACCATGTGTGCTCTTTACACAATAGACTTCTGTACGTTGTTGAAAACAACAGTTGAATATGGCCATAACACACTCTTTTAAGTGTAATGTTTCTTTTATGCAACAGTTTAATTTACAAGTATGTAAAAACTATTAAAAACTGTTCCAAACAAAGCAGAAACTGAAAACCTGTGTTTTGTACAAATCGGTGGAGTGAATGAATGATTCGTTCACAAAGTCACTCGTTTAGTTGCTGAATGAGTCCTCAATTTTTAAACAAATCAGTTGAATGCAAATTTTACTGACTAACTCAAAGACAGTCACTTGTATCATTACTGAATTAATTCCTGACTTTTACATTTCACTGCAAGTTGTGTATGTCAAATAAAAAGTCTCAACAAGAATTAACATTTTTCATAAAGAAAATGAAGACTACTTCAAGACCACTACTAATTTTGCATCAAGAAATTTTTTATGAAACTTAATAGACATAATCTCAATCTCATTTTTCTACACAATAATAATGTTGCCATAATGTGAAAATATCTCCTCTGAAAATTCTCATTTGTCCATCTGTTGGTCTATCCAAATATTTATCTCCAATTTAATGATATATGACAAAAATATTGACATATTGTACTACACAAACTAAGAAATACTGCACAAGGTCAGTGTTTTGTGAATTAAAATTTAATTGAATGGATTTATTACATTGCTTTATGAACCGTTCTCTATTGACCACAGCAGCGTGACATTATCTGCTGGTCTGAAAGGCCACAGGAAGACTAAATGTCCTGCAGCTGCTCACCTGCATGGCTCTCTGAAAGCTGCATGTGAGTTCGATTTGATTCCTGCCAACTGAACCATGAAGTAATCTAACCCTTCCTGACAGGTGCAGCAAGGGCAAACACAATCTCACCTGGTTAGTAAACTGTGTGTTTGTGTGTTTTGTGCTTGCACACATGAATACTTGCATGCATTAATATTTCCAGGGGTTTGGGGTCTATGTTTGTCAATTGCAAAAAGGCACAGTGAAAAAACGTGAAGTTACACTCTATTTGTCTATTGAATTTTGTCGCCCAGATATTGCCCTTCTAGCTTTGTATGTGTCAGATGTTTCCGCTACAATTCAGTTAAACTGGCAAATATAAGACAATAGCTGACATATAGTAAGTGACATTTCAGTACATTTTCAGACGAAGAAAGGTTGTTTGTCAATAGAGTAGAGATGTATGAAGCACAGCTCAAACAGAAGTCACTTTCAAACCAAGCAGCTTTCTGTTGATCAGCTTGGTGAATTTGCCTGACGAATCTGTGAACTTTTTTTAATTTTTATTCCAGATGGTGCTCCTATTGAAATGTCTGGATCTCATCTGCAACATTCTGCAGAGTGACCAGACTTAATAAATACACATAAACATGGATTACAGTTCATATAATTTGGTCTTGGAAGCAAGACTAAACCAGAGTTTCGGGTATCCAGTTATTCACATTCCCAGCGGACAAAAATAACATTAACATTGAAGATGTTATTTTTATTGTTCTCACAATGTTTTTTTTTTTTATCCAGTTTTTTAAATGTTTTAAAAACATTATTTGTAGTGTGATACAGTAAAATGTTATGGTAATATTTCATTTGAATGTTCTCGGAACCATCTGAAACAAGTAATAGTAATGTTTAAAAATGTTTCAGGAAAAACGTTTTACACATACTAATAAATTACATTATGCAAGTGCAGCTTGTTAAGGTTATAAGGTGGATACAATTCATGCAATTTTATTCCCAGTTTGAAATATATAAAGTGTTTCTTTGGAATCAATCAATCAATCTTAACAGTCACCTGTTTAAATGCTGAATAAATCCTGATTTTTAAACAATTCAGCTGAATTAATGATTTAGTGACTGTCACCTGTTTTTTGTTCCTTTTAGTAAGTAAAAAAAGAAAAACTAAATGAACAATGTCTAAATAATATTTTTGTGCTAACATTTTGTTAACATTATTAAAAATCAGATAACAATGAACAAACATTCTGTTAACATTACTGGAAGACATTTGATTATAACTTTGAAAGAACCTTGCTAGAACATTTGGAGAACATCCCATTAGATGGGTTTGCTCTCTGGGAGAAATAACTGAGCTAAAGATTTCATATATATATATATATATATATATATATATATATATATATATATATATATATATATATATATATATATATATATATTAGGGGTACTCGGACGATCGTTATGCGCATCTCGTCAGTAAAGCCGGTTCTCTAATCAGCGGTTAATTCCATCAGGTGCGTGATTTCACATAGAGCAGCTGTTACTACACAGAGCTGTTATTAATAGAGAAGATGCGCAAATCCACTTCATTTTCAGCGTTTTTTGGCGCATCTTCTCAGTTAACAACGGCTCTGTGTAGTAACAGCTGCTCTATGTGAAATCACGCACCTGATGGAATTAACCGCTGATTAGAAAACCGGCTTTACTGACAAGATGCGCATTAACGATCGGCCGATCGTGATCGGAGCACCACTAGTATGTATATATATATATATATATATATATATATATATATATATATATACGAGCTGTATGTACATCTGTGTACTGGTAGTTATTCAGTTTCGGCATGAGTGCACCAAACAGCAGTTGGTCCCCATTATTTTGTCAAAATGAATCAGCTTTCACGCTATCACATTCAGTTTCATATTCCTCTGCTTTGAAAGTTGGGTGATAACTTCCAATAGGTTATGCCTAGCCCTGGTGTGTGGGTGTGTTAATCTATTTTGCTTATTTGGATTGGCCAATAGCTGTCAGAGCTGTGAAAGTGTGACTTGTGTCTTGGTCTCTTTTCATTTTGTATTTTTGCTCATGGGATTCCTTCTGCCATCTTGTCTGGCTCTCTCTGACAGTTCTGAAGGATTCCCTCATCCATGATTTTAACATCTGTTCCTGATTCTGTGCCACCCCACACAGGTTACACTCAAATCTGCTTTCCAGGCTGCGAGGCATCTCCAGTTCCAGTTCTAGCTGACTGTCTAATTAAACAAAAAAATTGTTTGGTTTGAGGTCTTGGTTATTAATTATTTTAATTTGGAATAGTAAATTAAATCTGCAAACCAGAAGAGGCTATGATTTACAGTGATCTCATTGCGGTTGAAATCCAAATTGGATGCATTTACATTCTTAATGCATGTTATTGTGCATGAATAATCCACGCGCATTATTCAAAATAATTAAAATGTATGTTTGTAATCTTTCATAAAATGTATATCTCGCTTTGCTTCCAAAATGATTTACCTTTTTGCTGTCATCACCCATTATTATTTTATACTCATCCCCTCTGATATTTTCACATTACAATCAAGTATCATTGGTTTAAATCAAGCCACATCTGCCGCCACAGTTGCTGACCATGTCATGTTACTCTCAGATTTGATGTCTTCCTGAATTAAGATGTGGGCACTTTAGCTCTGTTGTTGGCATGGCAACTGCTTGTCAGAATGAAAAACTTTTTATTTACCAACTAGTGCTCTTTTATCTCTTGAGACCATCATGAAGAGAATACTTACATACTGGGAAAACATTTCAAGTGAATGTTGAACCTTGAGCGTTATTCAAGTGTATTGTAGCATCCTTCAAGTTTTAGAGCTGTTTAGACATAAACAATAACTGAAGTGCCAAGTATAACTTAAAAATAAATGGGGTTACACTTTATAATAACTGCATGCTATTAATCATTAGTTAAGCATTAGGAAACAGTTAATTCATCATTTATAAAGCATTAATAGACATTTATAAGCAGTTTATAAAAACAGATATAAATGCTTTATACCAGATAAAAGCATATCTATAATGTATTTAATAATTGTTTTTTCATACTTTATTAATGATCAATTTATCATTTCTAAATTAAGTGTAGAATTATTTACACACCAGTTATTAAGGAGTTGTCAGTGGTTCATAAGATCACTTAGAAATTGTAACTCATGATCTTATGTCATATGGCTCTTCTGTGGTTGATGTTGTCATTAATAATGCTTCCTTTGATGATCACAAACCCATTCTTTTTAAGGTTCCTGCTGTAACCTCTTCTAATGTGAATAAGCCTGCTGTTTTTATCTTCGTTTTATAAACTCACTGACTGTTTCTCAGTTCAGTGATGACGATCTAGCTAATGCCGTTGACAAATCTATCTTACATGCTGCAAAGGCGTCCTATGGGCTTGACAATTTGATTTCTCTGTTTTACACAGTTTGTTCTAATATCTTAGATTATATTGCTCTTTTTAAAATGAAACTACCAAAGATAAAATGTTATTACTAGTTGGATTACAATGCTTGCTCTCTAAGACAGGCATGCCTTAAAGCAGAGAGGAGATGGAAGCACGATCGTCTTACTGTGTCTTTTGAGATTCTCCACAATAAAGTCAGTAATTAATCTGAAATTCCTAGTTCTCTAGGGAGACGACAGCAGGGCTCTGTGAGAAATTTTTTACATCTTATGTTGACAAAGTGAGTGCCATTCACTTATCTTTTACTTCACATGCTCTCAGACATGTCTTTGAACTCGCCTGCTAGTCCATTTTTATTTTGGCATTTTCAACATGTCTCTTTAATAGAACTTTCCGATCTCATTGACAAAATTAAGTGTACTAACTCCTCACTGGATGTTGTTTCTTCCGAGATCATAAAAGCAGCTTTTCCAGTTATTGGCCCCACTGTCCAAGTGTTGATTAACTCATCTTTGGACATTGGTGTGGTTCTGAACTGCTTTAAGCATGCGATTGTTCAGCCTTTGCTTAAGAAACAAGGTTTGGATAACAGTTGCTTTAACAATTTTCGGCCTGTCTCAAAGTTATAATTTTTGTCAAAGCTTTTGAAAAGTTGTCCAGTTACAGCTGATCACATTCTTAAATACAGCTAATTTATTAGAACCTTTTCAATCTGGTTTTACTACTTATTACAGTACGGAGTCTACTTTGCTTAAAGTGTTCAATTTAATTTTGGTTGCAGTTGATTCCAGTAAAAATGCGGTATTGATTCTTCTGGATCTTACAGCTGCCTTTGATACCGTGGATCATAATGTTCTTATTTGCCGTTTAGAAAGGCAAAGCCTTGTGATGGTTCGGCTCTTATCTCAAAGATAGGTCTTTTTCTGTAGAGCTAGGCAAGTTTTCCGCATCATCTGTCCCAATTATTAGTGGAGTACCTCAGGGCTTTATTCTGGGACCGCTTAATTTTAACTTATATATGCTCTCTCTGGGGGATATTATCAGGAAGCACAATGTTTCTTTTCATTTATATGCCGATGATACACAGTTATACATACCTTTAAAAGCTGGTGATTCTTCGTCAGTCATTGCTTTCATGCCCCCAGTTGGTACAAAATGCAGCTGCAAGGCTGCTGACTGGGGCAAAGAAATATGACCATATCACTCCAATTTTAGCTTCTCTTCACTGGCTTCCGGTCCATTTTAGAGTTCAGTTTAAGATTCGGTTGTTTGTTTTTAAAGCTATTTGCAATCAAGCTCCATCTTATTTTAAAGTATCTTAAAGTATCTTATGATCCCTTTGCCATCTACAGGCTTTTAAGATCCGCTGACACGGCTCTTTTATCTGTCCCTCATTCCCGTTTGAAAACTTTTCAGTCACTTCCCCCATCTGTGGAACCAATTGCCTCTATACTGCCGCCTTGCACCTTCCATTACCACTTTTAAATCGAGGTTGAAAACATATCTTTTCTCCTTAGCATTTTAATTTCACTTCATTGTTGTTTTATTGTATTTTAAGACTTGTTTGCTTCTTTTCTGTGTTTCCTTTTCTCTTTTAATTTTATTTTACATTACTCAGCACTTTGGACAGCTTTGCTATGTTTAATGTGCTATATAAATAAAATTTACTTACTAAGGCCGACAGAAAATGAAAAGTTGCGATTTTCTAGGCAGAAATGGCTAGGAACTATGCTTTCATTCTGGCATAATAATCAAGGAACTTTGCTGCCATACCATGGGTGCAGCAGGCGCAGTGATATTACGCAGTGCCTGAAAATAGTGTCCAGCTAGTTTGGGTAGTTGCAGAGTTGCTGTGGACTATTTGCATGCTATGGCAGCAACGTTCCTTGATTATCACGCTGGAATGAGAGTATAGATCCTACCCATTATCAGCCTAGAAAATCGCAACTTTTCATTTTTTGTCGGTCTTAGTACACGATGTGGCAACAGAAGACCCAAGTTTTAAATAGGAACATTTTTGAGTGAGATGCTAATGGTCTAATCAGATTCAATGATATATACTAAGCTAAGCTAAAAGTGCTACCGCCTGACTGGCTGAATGCATTCAAAAATGGTAAAACTCAACTGTTTAACTCTGGGGGAGTTGGTAAATTAGCCTATTTTCAAAAAAAGTGGAGTCTTCCTTTAAGGAGTGATTGATTTTATAATAAAAAATGAACGAATCACTATTTTAAAATTACACAGGTCAATGACATTAAGACACTTTTACTCCATGTTTTAATATTTCCTGCCTGAAGTCCTAATTAAAGCTCAGGAAAAAAAGCTCTTTTATAACATCTTTTCCCACCAAGTGTCAGCTTTTCTGGGCATGGAGGATCTTGTATGGGCACAGAAGCTGGGGCATCCATTCTGCCTGGCGCCTGTGAAACAGGTCCATATGCCACTGCACCAGATGCCAAGAACAAAGGCATGGCAGCGGGAGCACTCTCTAATGTCCTTGTCTGAGGCAGCCTGGTGCAGGCGAGAGAGGATAAGACAGCTAGAACTAATGAAAAACTAACAAGGTCTGAGACTAAAAACTGTCTAACCGAGAAGCTGAGCTCTGCATGTGTCCTGGAGTCATGTTCAAAAACTTTGAGCTTGTCCCAGTTTTAGCATAAAAAACAAGGCAAACAGTCTTTCCCTGCATGTAAATAAAACTAAATTAATTAATTGAACATTATAAATGCCTTATAAAAACAAATGATAAAAACAACTATTTTATTATTATTACTATTTGTTATTATTTATTATTTTAGGTTTTATTGTTAAATTAATAAATTAATAAATTTGATAATCTTTCAACAAACAATCTTTCCCTGCATGTATAAATAAATCATTTAAAGTTGACATGTAAATCAAACTAAATTTTGTTATGATTTATAAATTGGATGAATAATAATACTATTAAGTTTTTTTATTATTAATAACAATTATTAAATAAACTATTGTTATTATTATTATAAATAGCAACAACAAAAACAATAAAAAAACAACCATTTTTAAATATTAATAATAGATCATGTCTCTGGTTTGATCAACTGGCTTTTGTTTTTCCCACCCTCTTATTATTATGTTCATCGTATCATTATCAGTTCATTCCTCACACCTGTTATCATTTGCTCTCCTAATGAGGTCCCCTATATATTATCCTTGTGTTTTCTGTCTTGTGCCAGTGTTTGCTTCTTGGAGCGCTTCTTGTCTTGTGCCTGCTGGAGAACCAGCCCTTTGTCAAGGCGAAGAAGTGCAAGTTCCAAGCCAGTCATGTTCCTAAGGTATGTCATCTCAGCTAATGGGGTTAAAGCAGATCCTGCTATGGTGATGGCCATTGCAAAGTGGCCACTTCCCTACACCTGTAAGGCTCTGCAGCGGTTTCTGGGTTTCAAAAATGTCAAACCTGGCCCTTGATATTGTCACTTGCCTTCCACCCTTGAAAGGTAGCACTGGGATCTCGACGGTGTTGGACCACTTCTCCAAGGCTGCCCATTCTGTCCTTTTGCCCAAAATTCCCTCAGCAAAGAAAACTGCTTGGGTGGTGACTGATCATATCTTCTGAACTCTTTGTCTTCTGGTCAATGTTTAGTTTATCAACCTCCTCTTTTTCTTTCACAGGAACCCACTGTTGCAGTCCTGTCTGTCTTCGCATTTGTTCAGAAGTGTCTACGCACTTGGAGATGGGCTGAGAAGGATCTGGCCCGGACCTCTAGATGAACAAAGGCAGTGTCTAACAGCCTCCAGACTCCCCCTACTCGTTATGTCTGTAGTCAAAGGGTATGGTTGTCCACCAAGGGTGGCCTCACCTGCAAGTAAGGCACCCAGGTTCATTGGTCCATACCTCATCACTAAGGTTCTGAGTCCAGTGGGGGTTCGGCTCAAGCTTGTTCCTGATCAGCCTGGCTCTGTCTGTTGTGGTTGTTATCTGAATGTTTTTGTTGTCTTGGAGCACTTTTTATTTATTTTTTGACAGTTCACCATGTGCTTCGCTGTCTTTGTGGTGTTTTTCACCATCCTCTTGTTATCCTGTTCATCATATCATTATCACTTCATTCCCCTCAACTGTTATCATTTACTCTCCTCATGAGGCCCTCTTATATATTTTCCTTGTGATTGCTATCTTTTCTTGTGTTTGCCTTTTGGAGTGCTTCAACTCAGCCTGTATTCTTCTCGAGTCTAATCGCTGTGTATTGTCTTGTTTGAGGCTCCTGTACTGTTTTGTTTATCTCTTGATCTATCTGCCTCCTTGGCCACCCCACCCCCTTCGCTGCCTGGCATACTGCGCCTCTTCAGCAGCCTGATGTGCCACTCATTTTCCGATATCTGAACATCCTGTGACTCTCCGTCGCCCCTTAACTTAATTTTAGTAATATGATCTTCTATACTGTAATACTGTGTTTGTGAGAGAGAAAAAAATGGTCAGAATACATGTATATTTTTGAATGGATGGCAAAGGAGAAAAACTCTTGATGTTAGGTTAGTTGCAACATCTACCAGCAGGTTGTGAAACTACCTATTTAAACAAACAACGTCTTTCAGCAAGCGTTCTCTGTGTGTATGTCAGTCTGTCTTGTCAGTCTTATTTATTGTCGTTTGTCACTTTAGCTCCTTTAAACCGCAATAATATGTCAAAGAGCAAAGCTAAGACTGGCATCTAAAGGCTGAATCCAGACTGCGTTTCAGATTGTATGTTCCTCCCTGCTCTCACTACATCAGAGGTGGGGACACACACAGTCTGTGCGTGGTCTGCCCGGGATCAAACTGCACTGTGTATGATAGAACAGATGCGGACACTTCGATCCTGGAGGGCTCTCTTCGAGAAGTGAGCCTTCACTATCATTCCTTGCGGTGCCAGTCCCGGTCCCGCTTTTGCCAAGGTGGAGCGGTGCCTGCATTCACTGGGTTCGCAGATAGATCTGTTGGAGGGAATGGAGACTGCACATCCCTATCTCCTACCTCACCCACCAGATCTGCCCGATCTCTGGTTCCAGAAGCCCGAGCTATGGTCCTTCCCCCGAGGAGCAAGCTCGCCGCTCCACCTTTCTTCGGATCTAGTCGATCCTCACGTCAGTCAAGAGAGTCAAAGAGGGCCAGTCACTAACTGTCAAACAGTTTCAGAGACTGTTAGGGCTGATGGCAGCTGTGTCCAATGTGATATCTTTTGGCCTGCTGTACATGAGACCCCTACAGTGGTGGCTCAAGACCAAGGGATTTTCCCCAAAGGGGAATCCACTTCGAGCGATCAAGGTCAGGTGGCGATACCTTCGTGCCTTAGACATGTGGAAGGAACCTTGGTTTTGAATCAGGGCCCAGTGCAGGGAGCTCATTGTTGCAGTGTCCCTCACTGGTTGGGGTGTGGTCCTGAGTGGCCACCCTGCCCGCAGTCGGTGGAGCGGTCGCCATCTGACATGGCATATCAATTGTCTAGAGATGCTAGCCGTGTATCGAGCATTGAAATATTTCCTCCCAGACCTGAGAGGTCACCATGTGTTGGTGCGCACAGACAACACATCGGTGGTCTCTTATATCAATCACCAGGGAGGTCTGCGTTCGCACCCCTGTACAAGCTGGTACACCAGATCTTTCTGTGGTCCCAGGTCAAAGTCCTCTTGCTCAGAGCAGTGTATATTCCTGGGAGATTGAATGTGGGTGCAGACATACTGTTGAGACAGTGGAGGCTTCACCCCGAGGCGGTGAAGCAGATATGGAGAGTTTTTGGACCTCTTTGCGACTCAAGAGACATCACAAGGTCCCCTTTGGTTCTCTCTAGTTCTTCCAGCTACTCTGGGACTGGACGCTATGGTACAGACCTGGCTGAGGCTTAATCTGTATGCCTTTCCACCTATCGCTCTGCTCCCGGAAGTTCTGGTGAGAGTACGCCGGGACGGGGTCCGTCTTCTACTAGTAGCCCTGTTCTGGCCGGGCCTAGTATGGTTCTCAGATCTAAACTCTCTCCTCGACGGCTCTCCAGATTCTGATCAGGACAGATCTACTCTCTCAGGTGCAGGGCACGATAATTCACCCTTGCCCGGAGTTGTGGAAACTGTGGGTGTTGCCCCTGAGGGTGCACAACTCATAGCATCCAGTCTCTCAACCGAGGTTGTTGAGAACCTCCTCCAATCCAGAGCTCCTTTAATGAGGAAACTATATGCCCTGAGGTGGAAACTCTTCAACCATGTTGCAGAGACCTCCAGCTTGACCCTGTTAACTGCCCAGTTGGCACAGTTCTGGAGTTTCTGCAAGCCAGGCTCTCTGCAGGGTTAACCCACTCCACCTTAAAGGCACACGTGGCGGCCATTGCAGCTTACTATGTCCCTTCCGGTGATCAATCAGTGGGTAGTGACACGTTTCCTCCAGTACAGTCCCGTGTTCCCCCCTGGGACTTGGTTGTGGTTATAGAGGCTCTTTGTAAGCTTTGAGCCAATTTGAGATATTTCAGATAGACATCTGACCCTTTAAACTGTAGGCTCCTTCTGTGGCCCCTACCTACCTAGACTTTACACCCGGCATGGCCAAAGCACTCCTTTAGCAGGATATGTTACAAAAGTTGCCTTTGTCTCACACCACAACCAAAAGTACAGCAGGCCTTCTACTCCCTCATCCTCCCTTCCGGAAAGTCCGACTAGAAGAAGCTAATTATATCCACAGAGCTGCCCTGTGGACATAGACGGACTGACGGCCTGTGTGCCATGGTCCCCCCGAAGAGGGATTTTTCCTGCAACTAAGCAGAATCTTAGTCGTTGGATACATGAGGCTATCAACGTTACTTAGTCCTCTGGTCTTCCCCCGCTGTTGGGAGCCAAGGCTCACTCTACATGGGGTATGTCAGCCTCTGAGGCCTTCTTAACAGGTGTGTCCCTATTGGACATCTGCAATGCTGCGGGATGGTCCATACCCTCCACTTTCGTCAGATTTTACAATAGAGGTATGCGAGCCACTCCTGGCTCTTCTGTTCTTTAGCCTTAGCTGTGCTCTTCGGATACACACTAGGCAGGGAATTGGAAGTCTGGCAGCATGAGCACATCTTTCCCCAAAGCGTTCGACGCAGCTCGATTTCCTGAAGAGGAACTTCCCAAGGTTACGAATGTAACCCTAGTTCCTCGAAGGAATGAGACACTGCGTTGTATCTCCATACTCCCAGCACCCCTGCCTGCGCTTGCTTCCCTACTCGAAGCTGAAGCCAGCTGCATGGCATGTGCTTTTACAGCTTCCTTGTTGTTACGTCACCCCTCCCATGACGTCACACCCTTCCGTTGGACAGATTGCACACAATATTCAGAATCGGTTTCGCCAAAGGCATTCCCCAAAGCATTTAACACAGCGTCTCATTCCTTCGAGGAACTAGGGTTACATTCGTAACCTTTGGGCGTTTTTCTAACATTGATGGTGATCTCACTCCTGAAGGAGAAAAGCAGCATCCAGAAGATGGTGGGCTTAAAAGCAATGCCCCGCTCGTGTTGTTGTCATTCTTCACTTTGCTCCTGTCACGGAAAGCTTAGATGCTCAAACTAGAAAATCCCTTCTTTCTATGGTTACCAAGGAAACTGTTTACAGAGACTCTTCCCCCCCCACAGCATTTTTGCTCAGTTTCCAAATCAAGGAAATTGTTACTTTTTTACTTCTATTCTGTGCGTAATAAGACTATTACAAACAGAATATATTATCTGCCTGAAATGCCAGAAGATTGCAGGCCTGTGAGGACTTATGACAAACTGACGTGTTTTTATTGTGTTCCCCCTCTAACGCTGAATTGATTGTAATTGGTGATGTCTCGGACATGTATGAGCTTCTGAATTCTGTCATGGTTTGAAAAGGTTTAAAGGATTATTGTGGAAAAGGAGCATGAGCTGTAAATGACTGCCTTCATTATTTCACCAACAATGAAGCCACATCAACATTTATAAGTACGAGTGACTTGTGGATCTACTGTATCTGGGTCAGTGCTCAAATCGAAGAAAATAGGTCAAGAGACATCAGAGTCAAAAAAACTAAACACACACACACACACACACAAGTGTTTTTGTTATTCAGGTAGATCTAATCCCAACTGCATAAGAATGTCTGTAATTTTGGATGTAATATTTTTCACAACGCAATCTCATTTATTTTTGTTGAATACCATAACCACTGCTATTTTTCTGTTTGTGGTGCCTTTAAGAATGTATCGATCTGTCCGGGTAAAATACCAATTAGTGCTAAAATAAAAGTATTACTGGCTTTCATTTGACATAAAGTAACTGAAAACAATAAAGGAGAGTCTGATCAGAGAAACTGCTCATATAGCCATTGTTGCAGAAGTATAGCCATGTATGATCTTCATCTAGTGAAGTTTTTTTCAGCTGTATAGACTTTATAGATGGCACCCATTCATTGCAGAGGATCCATTAGTAACAAGTGATGTATTTTACATTTCGCCAAATCTATTTTGATGAAGAAACAAACTCATCTACATCTTGGATGGCCTGAGGATGAGTACCTTTTCATCATATTTTTATTTTTGGGTGAACTATTCTTTATAAATTAAAAGGTAATTAAAATAATTCTAACAAAGGATTATGTAATGAATTACTCAAAAAAAAAAAAAATATTCAAAGCACATATCATTTGAACAGACATGAAGTGAGAGCTCTACACCAGGAGAAGAAAGTGGGCCCACATTTGTGTATTCTCTGATATGCTATGCATAAATAATGTTCTATGTGTGCATTCACTCAAGCACCCGCTCACCTGTGTGTTTGTGTGCAATCTTGCATGAGCCAATATGGGCTGATGTGTGTGCATCTGTAAGCATGCATGTGCCCACTGCTCTGTGTGTTTTATTAAAGTATATAAGGTCTGCGTTATGCACAGGAACTAGACAAGGACACAAGGATCCCCTGATCCCCTGGCTAATGTCTGCAATCAACTGAGGAACCTCAAAACAGCACCTAAGCAACATCTGAACAATGTCCCAGCTGAACTCTCCTCAGGGGCTGAAGTCTGCTCTCACCTCATCTGACACTCAAATGGAATGTGCTCTGTTTCACTAACATGATAAACACACCTCACACAACAGAACAAAATGAAAGGTAAAAAGAAAAGGTTCTGCCTCAGAGAAATGAGGAGCATAATGAGACATTTCTCCAAAGCAAAAGAATGATGAAGCAGAAATTAACTTTCGCTGTGTACACACTGCATCTAAATTCGATTGTCAGTTCATATTAGTGCTAAATCCTGTTCTGTACACACAGAGTTCAGTAATTAACGGGAGAGGTGACCACATTCTACAACCGAATTAACGCCTGAAAATTTCAGATAATGACAACCGCATTTACAGAAATTCTACACAGTTTGTACAGAACCAAACTGGACAACCATTATAATGGCATATTTAAACACATACCAGAGTCTTTTCTCTCTTCAGTATGCACGTTGCAAGAAATCACAGAGAGGGAGGGAATGTCTTGAATCATTAGTGTTGCTAAATTGTACTCTAAACAAATACAAATAAGAACAAGCCCATAATAAATTTAAATCTAAATGATTTATCTTAAAATAATGACCTGCACCTGCCTACTTTATTTGCTTAAGTGTTGCTTATAAAATTATAAGGTACACCTTGCTAGTACCTGGTTGGACCACCTTTTGCCTTCAGAACTGCCTTAATTCTTTGTGGCATAGATTCAACAAGGTGTTGGAAACATTCCTCAGTTTTTTTGTTCTATACTGACATGATAGCATCATGCAGTTCCTACACATTTGTCGGCTGACATCCATGATGCGAATCTCCCGTTCCAGCACATTCCAAAGCTGCTTTATTGGAATGAGATATGGTGACTGTGGAGATAATTTGAGTAAAGTGAACTTGATGTCATGTTCATGAAACCAGTCTGAGATGATTTGAGCTTTGTGACATGGATCATGATGGATCCATGCTTTCATGTTCTTTACATCAAATTCTGACCCTACCATCAGAATGTTGCAGCAGTAATTGAGACTCATCAGACCAAGTAGTGTTTTTCCAATCTTCTATTGTCCAATTTTGGTAAGCCTGTGCGAATTGTTGCCTCTGTTTCCTGTTCTTAGCTGACAGGAGCAGCAACAGGTGTGGTCTTCTGCTGCTGTAGCCCATCTGCTTTAGGGTTCGACGTGTTGTGTGTTCAGAGATGATATTCTGAATACCTTGGTTGTAATGAGTGGTTATTTGAGTTACTATTGTCTTTCTACTATTGTCTGCCCATTCTCCTCTGACCTCTGACATTTCAAGGGAACTTTAAACTGCACCCTCTAGGGGGCACTTTGGGGAACACCTCGTCATGACCCGTGTCTGAAGCATACTTTGAAAAACACCAATGCTTTGGCCGGTGACAGCCTCTGACGTCACTACCGGCTTCATCTTCATTGATTGTTTTGTTTGAAATGTGCATCTGAGAAACGACCATGGTAAGAGAGATCTTTCTTTGTTTATCATGGCATCCACTAACAAGGCGTTTAAACAGTGTGTACATCCATGTTGGCGTTATTTGACACCTGATGACACACACAGTCTTTGCGTCTCTTGTTTGGGCGAAGAGCACTCGCGCGATGTCCTTGAGGGGGCGATCTGCGTGCATTGTGAATGTTTTTCTATGAAAACAGCTCCGCTCTCGTTTGTCTCTCTTTTCGAGGAGAGAGGGACAGCCATCTATGTCCCGCGGTTCAGGACCCGCCACCGCTGAGGCTGGGAGGAGAATGAGCTCGTGGGGATCACAGGTGGATCTCGTTGAGGAGTTTAGAGAGGCACTTTCCCTTTCAAGCTCTTCGGCGGCAAACGAGAGTGAACTTCAGGAGGAAGATGTGTTGTCATTAACCCTTTCTGATACTGAAGTTAGTGCTCTGCTGGGTTCTGCTCAGGAAGAGGATGGCGAAAGAGCTGAGGCTGAGCCTTCTCAATACTCCTGCCCTGCGTATGTGGAGCTGTTAGAGGTTATGGATTGTGCCACAGCAAAGTTGGACTTGCCATGGAAGCGTGAAAGCAAAGTAACACTGCGAGGTCACCTTGATGAGGGTTATTTGTCTGACCATAGCCCTGCAGCCCAGGTGAGCCTTCCATTCTTGCCTTTACACAAGAATTTACACGCTGTCCATAGGGACGTCTGTGTAATTTCATTTGCTGGTGTAAAATGTAGTGTTTGTCTTGGTACGTTTTCTGTTGTGCTTCTCTGTTGTTCCTCCTATCCACACAGGTTGGGAGATATACCTGAATTGTATTCCAGCTCGTTATGGTGTGGGTTGAGCTCTTGTCACTTTCAGAGTGTTTTGTTGTAACTTGTGGGGTGGTGTAAACACTAAAGAAGGTATGCTGTGTGCCAACTTCTTTAGAGTATGGTAACTCTGTGTGAATAGTTGCCATTAATAGTTGGAGTGTTACAGTAACCCCTAGTTGTATGCAGTTGTGCTATGTTGGCCAGTGTGGCCAGATTTACCATTAAGATTATGTTTGTCAACTTTGTTCTATTGTTATTGTGATATCATTTGTAGGGAGGAGGATGCCCTTTAATTTGAGAATCTGTTTTCCCCTGTGTTTGATCAGAGAGGGATTAAGGGAAGTGTTTGTCTTTTTTGTTTAAATTTTTCTTTCAATGCTAGGGAATGTAGTTTTTCAGTTAGAGTTCCTTTTGTTTGTTGTTTTAGCTTTTTCTCCTCCCGAAGCCTTATGTTTGTATCTCATTGATTAATTTAAAATAAACCTTGTATGTCTTTTTATATTTACAACTGGTGTGACGATTTGTTTGTCCTGGGACCTGGAGACGGGAGTTCTATCACTCTCCCCCCACAATTTTTTGTTACGCTTTCCCCCAGCCCCTAGACTAGAAAGGGGGGAACGTAACATGAAAAAGAATGGAAGAGGCCATTTTCTTCTTGCATCCATCGGTTTCAGCATACGTGTTATGCTAACATCGAGGGCATGCGCTGAAAATGGCTATGAGAAGATGCTCCCTGTTGAAGAGACGCTGGCTAGCTATCTCTCTGTGGGGGAAACATCCTCTCTTAAATCTCCCTCTTTGCCATCTAAGCCTCTCCAGGATACATCCCACTTAAATGGTAGAGCATACACACAGCAGGTCAGGCAGTGGCTTTGTTGCACTCGATGGCTGTGTTTCAGGCCTATCAGGCTGAACTGCTGAAGGACCTGGATAAAGGTGAGGGCCTTTCAGCTGACCAGGTAGCCAAGCTGCGCCGCACCACAGACCTCTCTCTCCATGCTACCAAGCAGGCCGCCTCCACCATGAGTAGGTCTATGGCGGCCATGGTAGTAACGGAGAGACATCTGTAAACCTGGCAGACATCGGGAGGAAAGAAAGGGGCTTTCTTCTCGATGCTCCGGTCCCGGAGCTTTTCGGTACCTCCGTCGACAGTGGTCTAGAAGTTCAGGGAGGCAAGGGCGCGCTCAGCTGCCTTTAAATCCTTCATTCCACGAAGGTCCAGGTCCGAGCCCGAACAGCATAGGGGTCCTGGCCCATCTCGATTTGAGGATCAAAGACGGCGCAGAAGGCTAGTGTCGCGGCTCAAGCTCCTCCCCCGCCTGTGGGCAAGGGGCAAGAGGAATTGTGGGTCACGAGGAGGTAAGCAGGACCTGAGGAGTGTGATTCAGACGAGGCAGCGTTCTAAGAGGCGCAGGCGCGAGCAAAAAGTCACAGAGTGTTTGATGATATTTCTGTGCGTGTGTGTGTGTGAGGCGCGATCGAACAGTGGAAAGTCTGGAAAGCCTGGGTGATGTTTTACTTTTTTTATTGAATGCTAGACATCATGTTGTTATTTTCATCTGAAAGAATTACAAGATGCACTTTTTTCAGTAACCAAGGCCTTTGTGTTTTCAAGGCTTCAAGGTTTTATTGAATGCTACCTCTGACTAAGAAAAGCATTACTTTGCACTTGTATAATGTTTTATTTTGGAATTTTAAGAGCAATAAACAAATATTGCAATGTTAAGGAATTCATGTTTTTTTCATTCAGATATGTAAATCAAGATGTATAAATTGCTATTAGTCAATTAATGGGGAGATAATCGATAATCGAATCGGACTGGAAAAAAAGAATCGTTAGATTAATTGATGCATCAGAAAAAATAATCGCTAGATTAATCGTTTAAAAAATAATTTATCCCAGCCCTATTAGGAACTTCTAAGTACACACGCTATGCTCTGTGTACTTTCTAAAGTGGTAGGGTGTGCACGCAAGACTCTGCGCACTTTTCTGAAATCCTGTACGGTAAGGGTTACATGCTCAGCTTCATTCCCTTTTCGAGATGGCTAGACCTTGGTTCCTTTTGGCTCCATTCAGCCAGAGTGTATTAGTTTATACACTTCAAACATTGCTTCTCTCAATGTGAGGGGATATTTGGGCGATTCTCGTGGTAGTTTAGCAGCAGTCCACTTTTCCAGGAAGGTCACGTATGAGTGCGCTAACCTGAATTCAGAGTTCTCCTGTCATATGAGACTGTGTTCTCTGTTTTTCTTTTTTTTTCCCAGAGCGCTGCAGCATTAGTTCCACAGATCGAGTTGATATTCTCAAACATATTATTTGAAATACACCATCCGATCTGTGAGCTGCTCAATCAGAGTGCCACAAAGCCCCTCTTTAGAACAGTATTTAAAAAAAAAATCCATATTATGGTAAGTGTGTATGTAACGTCTTTGCGCACTTTCTGAAATCCACACTGTGGTAAGTTTGCATGCTAGTGCTCTGCGTTCTTTCAAAAATCCTTTATGGTGAGGGCTTCACGCAGTTGCTTCGTGTCCTTTCTTGAGCTGGTGAAAAGCCCCGTTCATCTTGGGCACCATTCCATTTATGTATCCTCTAATACCGATCTAAACAGGATATTGCTACCAGGAATCTGTTGAGACAGCTCCTTACACAAACTTGTGCGAGAGCAAGCATTAGCCCCTGTGTGACAGACAAGACCTTGTATAAATACTGGGTTCTTAGACGTATTCCTTTAAAGGAATCCTTCCTGATTCCAAGCCTTCAGCTCTACCCCGGGCCAAGGCTCTAACAGATAAAACTGGATATGTAGTTTATGCCTTTGGCCGTAAGGGATAATGTCTTTGACAGCTCTCTAACCATCCCAGGAGCAACTCCCATGGAAATGGTAGAGTTGGTACTTAGTGTTTGCCATGATTATGGCTTGCACTCCCCTCAGCATGGAGGCATTGGTAAACTGTTCCCCAAAGCGCCCCCTAGAGGATGCAGTTTAAGTTCCCTTGAAAGGGAACTTCTCAGGTTACAAATGTGATCATGGTTTCCTGAGTAGGGAACGAGACACTGCGTCCTTTAGCTCCCTGCCATGCTTTGGACGCAAGCTTCAATGAAGAAGTAAATGACGTGCTCTCCGTGCACTTATTTATAGTCGTGCCGGAAGTGACCTCAGAGGTTGTCGCCAGCCAACGCATTGGTGTTTTTCAAAGTATGCTTCAGACACGGGTCATGACGAGGTGTTCCCCAAAGTGCCCCCTAAAGGACGCAGTGTCTCATTCCCTACTCAGGGAACCATGGTTACTTTCGTAACTGTTACGTCTGGTGTGGAAAGAAAGGCAGAGAATCCAATAGCAAGTTAATGACAGAGATTTGTTCTACTCAAGAACTTGTGAAATGATAATGACAGTTTCGCTGGACGAAGCACAGACGAGTGAAGACGCGCTCTGAGGCAGGCAGGCAGGCTGAGGATACCATCGCTCAGGACCGTGACTTAGGGAAGCAATGGGCGACCAGACTGGCGGGATCCAGGAACCCGAAACGGAGAGTGTAGACCAGGAAGCACATGAACAGCCGGAACCCCAAACACACTGAAACGAACCGACAACACGGCTGGGTGAGAGACGGGTAAATATTACCCCGGTGATGAGTGCAGCAGGTGGCAGTGATCAGAGTGATAGGTAATCAGTAACCACGCCTTCAGCACAACCGCATGCACAGAAAAGATGAGACACTGAATTCATGAACTGTGACAGTAACCGGAGACGATTTTCGTCCACACTCCACTCACTGGATATTTTCTCTTTTTCGGACAATTCTCTGTAAACCCTAAAGATGATTGTGTGTGAAAATCCCAGTAGATCAGCAGTTTTTGAAATACTCACATCAGCTCGTCTGGCACCAACAACCATTCCATGTTTAAAGTCACTTAAATCCCCTTTCTTCCCCATTCATAACATTCCGATCAGAAGTGTGTTTACACTTTTCAGTGTGTATGTGGACAACATCTGGATACAGGTCGCATGTTATTGCCAAGTGTAAATGCAGCCTAAGAGGACATGGCAACACTTCAAGATCATGCTCTGCAAAGCAGCTCTCCAAACATGAAACAAGATGGCTGTCAGGGATGGTTTAGGTAAAAATCAACAAGCATAGTTAGGCTTTGGTTGGTGTAATATTACTTTGGTCTAAAAATATATCTCATGGTTGCTACTTCATATCTCACAATATAACGGTTTCTTCTTAAAAGTGTAAAGATAACATCCAAACAGAGGCTCAAGCTAGTACTTGAGTGTTTTGATTGGTGAAGGATGAGTGGGTGGAGACAACAAGCTTTTATAAGACCAATACACATGACTAGCAGACATTTCAATTAAATTAACAGTGCTAAGCAATAAACTCTGACTGAAAAAAGAAGAGTATATATCCAGTGTTGTAAATTTATCAACATTTCAGACCACTTTAGTGTCCAATTTTTTTTTTTTATATATACAAACCCATTCCAAAAAAGTTGGGACACTGTACAAATTGTGAATAAGAGCAGAATGCCACGATATGGAAGTTTCTAATTTCTAAATTTTATTCAGAATACAACATAGATGACATATCAAATGTTTAAACTGAGGAAATGAATAATTTTAAGGGCAAAATAAGTTGATTTTAAATTTCATGGCATTAACACATCTAAAAAAAGTTGCGACAAGGCCATGTTTACCACTGTTTGGCATCCCCTCTACTTTTTATAACAGTCTGCAAATGTCTGGGGACTGAGGAAACAAATTGCTCAAGTTTTGGAATAGGAATGTTGTCCCATTCTTGTCTAATACAAGCTTCTAGTTGCTAAATGTCTTAAGTCTTCTTTGTCACGTCTTCATCTTTATGATGCCCCAAATTTTTCTATGGGTGAAAGATATGTACTGCAGGCTGGCCATTTCAGCACCCGGATCCTTCTTCTACGCAGCCATGATGTTGTATTTGATGCAATATGTGGTCTGGCATTGTCATGTCATGCAAAATGGAAGGTCTTCCCTGAAAGAGACAACGTCTCTTTCCATGGGAGCATATGTTGTTCTATAACTTGGATATACCTTTCAACATTGGCGCAGCAGTAGAGAAAATAATTTTTAAAATGTAAGTGCTTTAATATTACCTTGTTTATTTAGCACCCTCGCAATCTTGCTTCTGTTTTGAACATCTGATTGGCTTGTGTGATAGAGTTCAGTTTTCTAATTTGTAGTTTAAGCACAAATTCCCAACACTGCTTTCACTGTCTCAGTGCTTCCTTAAAAAAAAAAAAAAAAAAAAACACTGCTTCAGCTCCATAATAATGGCAAAGAGACAAGTTCTTTAATGTTACCCCTCATCAGCCAATGGTCATTTCTGGCAACCTGACCTCCGGTCACCTCCTCTGTACTCCTCACTGATGGAACATGTTATAATGTCCAGAGAGATTACAGTTCATAATTCACATAAACTCCAGTCAATAAAGGAATCCCTGCTTCTTATAATTTGATGTGATGGTTCATTATTGTTCCCTAAGCTCATCTCAAGTAGATGCACCTTCAGCTATTAGTACAAACGATATCGAGAACAGCACTTATTGCTGTTATTATGGGTCACTCATAAATGCAGCCGCTACTAGATGTGATAAACGTCCTTGCAATTAGTGTGATGGCAATAACACAAGATTGCTGCAAAAATATATGAGTGTTTTCTTGCCAAATGTCTGACAGGGTTTTAAGAGACAGTTAAAACTTGTTTAGCAGAAGAAGAATAGATGTCCTATAGAAAATATATGGAAGCCCGTTTCTGCCACAAAAAGCAAACAAACAAACAAACAAAAACTAATTGCAACTATATCTGCAATTCTTTTTTCTTGGACTTTTGGGTTTACACCTCAGAATTATGACTTTTTTTCCCTCAGAATTCTGAATTTATATCTCCATTTTCTGTTTATACCTGCTGCCACAAATACAAAAATAAAAATTGTAAATGTGACTTTCATCTCACAATTCTGAAGGCTGTTTAAAACAGGACAAGACCTTGAGTATGTACTCAGCTTGATGTTTAAATAGAAGGTACATTAACACAAGAACAACTCATGCTTATAAGTAATAACATTGCAGGATTGCCACCAACAAACCTTCAACGTATTAAATCACATTAGTTCTCTTTACGCTAAAAGCACATTCAAAATCATAGACTGAGACATACAATACATGAACTACAAGAAAAGAGTCAAGTGTCAGGGTAAATGAGGAAATGTAATGTTAGTCATGGTAAAGAACATCATTTGTTTCCGATTAGCGGTCTCCATAAAGTTTCCTGTCTCTAATGCATCATCCATTTATAGAGTTCACCACATCTCTTCAGGGAATCGGGCAACTTTAAATCAAACGACTCCTCTAAATTCAGCTGGAATCAGAGGAGTTCAATGATGGTAGTTCTACAACCTACAATGACTAACGACTTAAATCGCTCAATAAATCTACCTGTGACGTTAATGTCTTTTCTCCTCATGACTTCTCACAGAAGGTACTTCATCATTGCACTGTAACAGTCACCCAAAAAACACTCCGAGCCATTATAATTGTGAAATTAGCTTTGTGATTATGCCGTAGGTGCACCTGAGGCGTGTCGTGGAACCGCAGAGCTGAAGGTTCTGTCGGGAATATATTACTCCCACAGTGCTCTCAGCTATTGAAGGTGGAAATTTTATTTCAGATTGCATTGCAATGACAAGCAGAGAAGTCTTGGGTGATAGGAAGTTTAGGAGAACTTTCTTATTTTAGTTTTCATAGACATAGAAAATATTGTTTAGGGCAAGTCATTTTTCATTGGCTCAAGATAAAAAACATCTGCATCCTAATTGTTAAATACTAAAGATAATATGCTGCGTTCACACCATGTTCTGCTTAGAGCTGTTCAAGTCCTTGGACCAGGAACTGTGCATTTTTATGGCAACATTGTCGATGCCTAAATTAATGGCATAAGTTCCCATTTTAGATAATAAAGTAATTTGAATGTATGTACATGTCTGATGGAACAACAACATTATTTTGTTCATGTATAACTTCCATGTTTAAACATAGAGACAGGGTTTCTTCACTTATAGTAATTAAGAACTTGGTGTGCATCTTGAGACACGACAATGGCACTGACATATTTTAAGATTTATCAGTACAAGGTATTTTCAGCTAAGACAGCTTGAACATGCATTTTCGTCTGAGACTGGCCTGTGAATCCGGGGGATAATGTTTATATGATGTTAGCTGTTACTTCTTCCTACAAAAATTAACTTACACTCCTCATAAACAACATCGAGTGAAAAAGAAAAAGGAAAGATGAAAATGATCTCAGTCGATCTCGCTGGTCCAGGGTTCAAGCTCGGTTTTGTCTGCTGCAGGCACATGAGAAAACTAGCTAACGTTAGCTAACAGATGAGAAATGTCCCATCGTTTAGACAAACAACAATGCTTGCTGATCACAAACAGTCTCTTGAGTAAAAGAAAGAGCGAAAAAAGATAAATGGTGGAAAATATTGTACATGCACCTAACTTAACTAAAATAAACATTTCCACCTTCTCATCCACAGCTCGTTAAATTTACACACAATCATGGTGACAAAATGGGGTGTGGCTGCATCCGAAAACTGAAAAAGGCTACCTTCGGAGGATGCATTTCAAGGTAGGAAGGCATCAAGGCACGTCCGAATTCAGTGTAAGCTTCAGCTCCTGTCTCCTGAGATGCCTTCATCTGGCCAATTTTTTAAGGCAGCATAGACGTATTCTTCATTGATATCCCAGAATCCTGTGCGTTTCATTCTGTGACAGTTAAGCCCAAAAATAAAGATGACTTCTGCATGTTGCGGTCAGTGGACAGTTTGTGTGTAAATGTATGTTTTTGATCAACGTTTTCCACTTTTTATGTTATTTTCTAGTGAGAAATTAATATTGCAGTAATGAAATACCCATTAGTCATCACCAAAGCTCTCTATATTTTGGTGTACTGTAGATCATTAAAACATTACTCTGCCTCAGAAGCCTGTCCAAAATCAGTTTCATGAGTTGCCTTCATGCAAAAAAAAGTGTTTTTCATCTAAATACTGTATCTGACACACATATAAATTCTCCTCCCCCTTCACATCTGTTTTAATAATTTTAATTTTAACTTTGCAGTTTAAATAAACCATACATGTCATATTTCAAACAGGCCATCATGACCATATTTCTCCTCTTTTTGCAGAATGGATATATGTAGCTTTTCCAAGGTAGTTTCAGAAAGTCAGAAAATGAAGAAAAAAGACAAGGTGCTCAGTTTTCTGTCCTGTATGGAGGTGTGCAGTCAATGAAAATCACAGAAACATCGTTTTCTCATAACAGCCAGTCCACGGCCCCAGGAGAAGAGTTCTCATAAGTGTATCTGGTATGACATCAAGACATTATTTTAGGGCTTGAGGTATGTCACACACTGCAGCATGACTGCAGTCGGGTGGGTTTGCAGTAAAAAGATTAGCAGTGAGTATTTATGACAGTACTGTTGAGACAAGTGCAGCACCTAAACACACAAATGCATGTCACACACCATCACATGCACAAGAGACCGCAATACGTTTGAGTAGAACATGACACACCACAGAATTATATCACATCCGTGCTGAGGAGGAGATGGATAGAATCATTTATCTGCCAAATAAGAAGAGGCAGACTGGGAGGAAAAAGGGACCAGAGAAAAGATTGATGTCAGATGTGTGTGTGTGTAAAGAGAAAAGAAAATATAGAGAGGAGCAGCGTTTCGGTGACACTGAGGTAAATGGAGGGAAAGGAGCCGTGAAGGATGTCAGGTCTGGTACCTCATCTTTGCATGATGTGTTTGAAGTCCATCAGATCAGAGTGCTGACAGATTGTTTTCTAAGGGTGAACACTGACTACACACTTTCTATACTGGGTCAAACTGAAGAAACAAGGTTATGGACTTGGCTCGGACTGTCAGGGGCCGACAAATCTGTCTGTCCGGGATTCTTGCAGGACATGATGTGTGTGTCACCATGAAATACAAATTACATATTAAAAGTCTGTATATAAAATATAAAAATGTCCATATCCACATCAGATGGTCACTACAGTCACCTGGATATAGTCCATATCCTGTCCAGATGGTGGCTCACAGGATCAGCACCTAGAGACGACCTCTACAGCCCTGAATGTCAGTGGAGCCGTAGAAACTGATCCCCTGTGAAGACCTTGTTGGCCGTCGACAGAAGACCATGAGTCCTCTGCTCAATCTGAGCTGTGTTGCAGCCTGGAATGAATCCACACCATGCTGGTTTCATCTGGCCAGAGGAGAGCGGGCCCCCCAACTGAGCCTGGCTTCTCCAAAGGCTTTTTTTTTTTTCTCATTTCTGTCACAGATGGAGTTTTGGTTCCTTGCCAATGTCACCTTTGGCTTGCTTAGTTGGGGACACAGTTTCTGGCATTGTTGACTTGACTGCACTGCCACTAGAGAGCTGAACTGAATTACTGAAATAAAATTATTATGCTATCACAGTCTCTCTCTCTCTCTCTCTCTCTTTCTCTCTCTCTCTCTCTCTCTCTATGTTTTCCCCTTTAACTTAGTTGTGACATTCTAGCATCATATTTAATAACATTAAAAGCTATTTATTATACTGGGATTTATAAAAATGTTATAAATATGTTATTAATATAAAATATGAACTTATGAAAGCATAAAAATATTATTGCATCACCAAAATGATCAATTAATTTCTACAGAAAATATGAATTTCCTGTTATGAATATTAAAGTGGGAAATGTTGTCAAATTTTTATCCTGACCAATGTTTTTACAGAAAATATACATTTTCTTTTATGAAACTAAAGTGGGGAAATATTATAAAATTATCATACCTATAAATGTTTTTACAGAAAATTTTTATTTTATTTTATGTATAGCAAAGTGGAAAAAATAATATTATATTATCTACAGTTAACTTTAAATTTATTTTTTTTTAATAGCAAAAATGATACCATTTCCTGATTATGACCCACTTACACTTAACCCAGAATGCTACACTCAGCTGCCCCAGTGTTTCTAATGGACATGTGCAGTGATTTATGTTGCACAATTCTCTCCCCCCCCCCCCCCCCCCCATAATATCTCCATTACCAAACCGCATTAGAAACCACACACACACACACACACACATTGTGTTCTGGTCTTGAAGAATTTGTTTCCTCTCCAAGCGCTGATTGATTTGTCGGAGCACAAACAAAACTATTTTTCTGATATAGCAGAAACAATTTAACAACCCAACAATCTCAGAAGCAATTCCAGTATCAAGCTGCTAGGGCGTGTTTTTTGAAGATCGGGTTTCAATCATAAAAAAAAACAAAAACAATCAGGGATTCTCCACGGTGTTGCCTTGTTCATGTTTTATATTCCTCGCAAATTAACCTTCTGCTGTAACGGCCAACTGGTGGCCAACCCGGTGTTATTTACTTAACCAAAGCCACATTTGGCTGTGTGGGGAAGGTAATTTTAGACTCTGCCGGAAGTGTTTTCTAGAGATTAATCAAGAAAGACATTCATGCAGTAGAGTTTACAAGCCTCTCGTCCCTGATGTGAATGCCCAGTTTGAGTGGAGTGAATGGTAAGCAGTATGCAAAGGGTATCCCTGTTGGTGTAGCTTTCTGGACAGAGCAGGCCAGAATATTGATTTCAATCTGGCAACACATTCAGATCCATCAGCCCCTGACAAGTTAAATCCAATTTTCAACCTCTCTATGTCGGTCACAATTGCTTTCCGTTAAGATGGACACTTGAGAGGCTGTTTACTCACCGGAAATGCTGAAGTTTCAGTAACAGGCTAAAATAAATCACATTTAACACACAGACATTTCTACACATCCAGAAAAGACATGAAGATCAGTTTGCATATTTGATTGATCGCAAAAACCCTTTTAAATGGCTTAAACGTGCCATTTTATTTCCAGTGTTTATTCTTTATATGGAACAGGAAGTTAATATCTAAATGTTGGAATACACACATGACCTTTGCCAAATGCTTCACATTTTGAGCCAATTTTAGACCATGTAATGTCTTCATTTTTGTCACGTGTCTCCTTTAAATTTCTGTGTGAGTTTGTTGTGTTCGGAATGACTTGAAAGTATTTTAGCATGTGATCCTCAGTGATTTTGATGACTAGTTTTTCCTTTGTAACTTTTTACAAAAAGTCAGCAAGTGTATGATGCCTAGGGTTTTAAAATCTGTCCACAACTTGCCCTTACTGCCAGGAGGGCAAAATCAACATACAAAATCAACCAGTAGTTATGGAAATTATAGAAAAACTAGTCTCATATATATATATATATATATATATATATATACAAAATGTTTCTCTTTATATATACACTAGCAGATATGATCGATCTAAAAAGTAATGGACAACAAGCCACACATTACCAATTTCGATTTTACGGGGTCTTATTTTTCTTGCTCATTTGCAATTAAACAATTCAATGTACTATGCAGAAGACTCAACTCCCTCTCCAGTCCACCCACACTGTTTTACTAAACTAAATTGCAAAAATTACTCGTCATTGTTCCCTAATGCACTGAACTCTGGAATGAAGCATCAAGCTACATGGCACTGCGTAGGTGGTGCGGCACGAAAACAAAAACACAGACTGATCCCCGTGTCTATCTACTGTACATGCATCAAGTTGCACAATACAAAGGCATGTCTTTCAGAGAATAGCCACCATAGTATGAACATTATTCTTCGCAAATTAATAAATCGGAAATCTACCTTTTTGCCATGTTTCATGTTGCCTTTGGAGGCAACATTCCAAGGCAGTATAGATGTTTCTTTCACTGCCTTTGATATCCTACAGTCCTGTGGATTCCATTCTGTGATGGTTGAGCTAAAAAAAAAAAAGATGGTGTCTGAAAGTTGCGTTTGGTGGTCAGATTGTGTGTAAATGTATATTTCTGACTAACTTTTTGCACTTTGGATATTTCTAGTATTATAGTAATATCAGTATTATAGTAATTAAATATTCATTTAGTTATCACCAAAATTATTTCTATTTTGTTGTAGATCTTTAAACCAATATGCTGCATCAGAAGCCTGTCTGAAATCAGTTTATTGAGGTGCCTTCGTGCAAAAACGCTGCCGGCAAAGTCATTGCCTCATACGCCAGCGAGGCAGTAAGTCAGCTGCCTAGGGTTTCGGATGCAGCCCTGGTGTTGTTGGTGACAAATTTGTACATTTTGCTAATGTTCAAGTTATGAAAATGTTATTTCTGAATGTTCCTTGAACATTAGAAAGCTACATTTTTCTTTGTTATACATTATTGTTGAGTAAACATTCCATTTGATCTGGATTGAGCAAACATTATAGAATTGTTACCTTTGAAAGTTTTCTGAACTTTCTGAAACAAACAATTATATTTAAAAATATGTAGACAAATATCCAACTAAAATGATTCAGAAAAAAATAATAATCATAAATCATAATAAAAATAAATAATAATGATGTAATTATAATCATGAGTGATGTATAAATAACGTTTTAAGATAATGTTTAGAGAACATTATTAAAGAACAGACTTGAAACTGACATTCTATTAATGTTACTGGAAGAACTTTGTTCATTCGAGAGAACTGTGCTAGAACGTTCTGAGAATATTCACTGTTAGCTGGGATCTTTGTGTATTTGCATTATATGCACCTGTTTCCAAAATCAGAAATATTCAGAGTAAAAATATCATATTATTACTTAATATTCAGCTTCTATGAAAAGCACAGTTTAATAACACTGGAGCTGCATCCGTCTCCATGTATTTCTGCAACAATACAGATACAAATGTAATGCATGAGTCAGGTTTTGAAACGGCTGTTGGCTTGAAAAGAGATTCGCAAACACACACTGTGAAGATGCAACCATGGAGTGTGTTCTTGCTTCACATATGCCATTCTGTTCTCCTTCACTTTTCATGGCTGATAAAAATAATTAACGAGAAACAGGATGAGTTTTGCTTTTTGTGACGCGCACAAACACATTCAACTCCTCCCCTCTTAACACGAACTAGACTTAAAGAGATCATCTGGACAATTTGAATGCAAATGATGCATCTTTTTTCTTCAGATATTTAATATTTATCTCCGCATTTCCAAGTCTATATTAAAAATCTGTCAATAAAGTCAATCCCACCTTGTTTTCATCTGCGTTAAATTCAATATGACGTACATACTACTGATTTTTTTTTTTTTACAAAACAATCTCACACTGATAAACCCTCATTTAATTGCAATGGTAATTTTGCATTGTTAGCGGATATTGCATTAATCCTAATGGCCCTAAAATGAAACTAAATGCAACAGCACTTACAGTACCTTTATATTTCAAAACCATGTTAAATATTTTGCTTTAATCAGATCTCCCAGGTGCTAAAAATAGACCTGCATTCACCTTGGCAATTAAACCACTACTTGAGCTAATCGGCCTAGCCAAAATTACTGGAAAAGCCCTATTAACTGAGCTTGTGAAATTTTAATTATAGTTTCATTCTCGTGGCGTTAAAGCCAAGTAAACTGCCACACATTCATTTGCCATTATTTTCATTAGGTTGCTTGATAGAGCAGCGGAAACAGTAGCCTTTCCATTTCACTTAGTTTTCCATTAAATCAACAAATTAAAATGGCAGGGTGCTGATCAGTCAAGCCATTGGTTTAGCTACAAATCTGGTTAAATGGATCTTTAATGTAGTCTATTAAACAAGCAGTAACAAAACCATAGCAGCACTAATTTGCTCGCAGCTAATGGCCAAGAAGCATTCTGTTGATCGGTCATGGAGATCCATCTCACACAGTCACTCAATCCCCAAAAGAATTCGATAACAAACCTAGCCAAGCCAAAAGAAAAAAGACACAAGGAAGCCAATCATTTTTGAAGCACAGTGCATTCGCCAGAAAGGCCACAGATAGTGGTGATAGCTACACAAAAACGTTTGAGAGCTTTTTAAAAGCAGATGGGTGGATCTGTTATGCTGCTGACATCTTAACCGTCAGGCATCTATCACATCCGTGGAAATGACTCTTCTATTTGCGAGCACCAGCTGACGCACAAAGACAACAATCTGTTTAGGGCGGCTCTCGCTGGGCGTACGGCGGGCTGCTGCTGTGCTCGTTCGGTGGATAAATGAGGAAGAGTTTGCAGTTATTTATGAGGGACGGATCTCACTTTGTCATAGTGTTGCATTTCAGAGGAGGAAAATAGTCTACATAGAAAAACCGGAAGAGAGAAATCTGTGTAGAGAAATTACTTGACTCAAACTGTCACTTTGTTAAAGCAGCAGTTCAGTACATTGACTGAAACAATTGTGTGCTGGAGCCATAATTTAGTCAGATAAAAACTATATTATTTAAATTATTTTATATTATCACATTATTTATATACTGTATATATCAGTCCAAGTCTAAAAAAAAATTAAATACAAAAAAATCATTAAGCAAGGAATACATTATAATGTTACTATATATATATATGTATATATATATATATAAACTTTCTATTTGAATAATCCTGAATAAAGGTGTATTATGGTGTCCAGGAAAAATATGAGGCAGCTGTTTTCAACATTGATAATAATAAATATAACATTTTAAAATATATGCGAATATAAAACGGTTATTTTGAACTGTGTTGACGTGACTTCACTTGAATCACTTGAACTTGACGAATCATTATTTATGAGCTTTAAGTCCTTAAATTTGGATTTGCTGCTTGGCTTATTCAGAGTATGAAATCTTATCTTTAACTCCCTCCTCATGGTGACATTTTCAAAAATGTCACAAGTGAGAATCATATGAAGTCCCTGGTGAGAGCAAACCAAAGCCACACTGCAATAACGGCGGCAAATTCCTTTCTTTCTCAAGGGTGAGGAAAATCTCCACAAGCACACTTACATAATTGCTTTTTTTGACCTATACGACCTTGTGAAATACATGACAATCACACATTCCTCTAAAGAAGGACAGAAGATCTTGAAATTCTTAATGCTAGCAGCACATTTGCTAGTAAGATTTGATTCTTATAAGGCAATTCCTCACAGGCTTCTAACAGAGTCTCAGTCAACAAGCTCAAACGCTACTTTAGCGGAACCTGACTTTGGCAAGAAAAACGTGATATTAAGATTCTGTTTAAGGGATTTTTGTAGATGTGAAGTCATATTAACGCCCTGCAACTTTAAACAGCCATTGACAGATGTAGCAGCAGAGTGAATTTGGCCTTTGACGTTAATATGTAGGTGTACTGATTAACTTTATGCTGAAAAATTATTTGGTTTAGGCTTAAATAAACTGTAAAATGTGCAGCTTGACAATGTCAATAGATAAATTCTCTCTAGCCTAAATGAAGTGCCGTAATCCTTGGTGTTGATAGACAGGAGCCATCTTTCACTGTCATCGGGCCCTTCCTCTGCAGACTGATGAAGGATAACGACCTCTTCCTCTTCCTCCTCACCCATTTTTAGAACTCCATTTAAGGGTTATTCTTTAATCAGTCAGAATAAACCGTCTGGTGCTGCTCTGGAAAACTGCAGCCTTGTCAGAACCGAGACCTCATCTGGATTTCTCTGCCCTCAATTTCATGTGTGATGCCAGGTCACGTATGAAAAACCCAGGATGCCTTGTTCTGCAATCTGGTTTGACAACCAATACAACAGGTTGGGTTCTAAAAATATATTTTTTTAAATCCCATAAAAGGGACGAACAAAAGGTGAATCTGACGAAATGAAACAAATGTCTCGGTCTTATTTTGTACCCCAAATAAAAAGCAAAAAAATCAATAACTCTTTCATGAAGAAAATCCGATTTTAAGATGACTAAGATAACTTGCATTCACATTTTAATGATAATTTATCATATTTAATATTCTCAGTTGCATTTCATTACAGTAAAAATTACCAATACATCTTTTTTCTTTTTAATTAAAGACAACACAACTAATAGGAAAGTGCAGTTAAAAGAATATTTAGCCTTGAATGTTAGATTTATGTATTTGAATGCATTGCATATAAATTCCCATAAATAATGTCCATCCATTTTATCTTAAACTAAAACATAAACTAATAACCTAATTGTAATGCACATTTGTCAGTCATACTACATAAATAAAACATTAAAGAAACGGGTAAGATTTCTGTAATAGTATTAATAAACTGACTTTAACACTTAAACAGTCTTACACACACACACACACACACACACACACACACACACACACACACACACACACACACACACACACAACAGAAACAGTTTTGTATTATATTATATTATATTATATTATATTATATTATATTATATTATATTATATATAAATGGATGGAAAATGAATATGTGATTCAAACACATAAATCTTACAATTATTTTAAAGTTTGTTGGTTTAAGGTCTATATTTTTCTTGCATTTATTGGAATGAGAATTTCAGGGGTAAAAATTGCAAAAAATGCACAGCAATGCAAAAAAAAGAAAAAAAAAAAAAAGAAAAAAATCAAAATAATTTAATATATAAATATTCATAATGGTCCTAAACATGGGCTGTTTTATCTGTTAAAGAAAAATGAAACTCATTATTTCTTTCTTTTAATATGATCCAGACAAAGTTCTTGACAAGTTTCAGATTTTGTATGCTGTGCTCTGGACAAAGACTGTGCACTTTATTAACTGATGTCAAGACAAAGGGATGAAATAAATAAATAAATCCAGACTCAAACCATTATTGACATAATTGAGGCATTGGCTTAAAAATCGTTGGCCATTAACTTCCTGCTCTCAGTGTCTCGCTAATGGAATTGTCTGATGGATTGACGGTGGATCTCGATCTTCGGAGTAGATGAGAGTTAAGCTGCAGTGCAGAGAGAAGCCCCCTCCACTAAAATCACTCTGAATGGGGATTTAGCTGAAGTATTGTGTGTCATGCTCATACTATTTTGTTATCTGACCCTTCCAAGAAAGACTTGGAGGGAAATCCCATCTAATGGTGTAATTCCATGAGCCCATGTTCTGAAGCGTAAGCTCTTGTTTTAAAGGAATAATGAACATTTGGTGAAAATGTACACACTCTCCCATTACAAACTAGAATTTTGTCCAGAAGTGACTGTTTAAATTTAAAATGCCTGAATGATGGCTTTATTTAATAGAAACAAGCAGCTTTTTTTACTTGACAAAAAAATTAATTGATGGTCTGCAGTTGTGTGGATTACTTGTGTGATGTTTTAATCAGCTCAATGGACTCCCATTTTGACGGCACCCATTCACTGCAGAGAATCCTTTGGTGAGCAACTGATGTAATGCTACATCTCTCCAAATCTGTGAAGAAACAAACTCATCTGCATCTCAGATGGTCTGAGAATGAGTACTTTATTTATTTTTTATTTTTTTAAGCAAATGTAAATTTTAGGGTGAACTATTCCTGTACTGTTCTAAAGTTGTTTGGATAAAAGTTTCGGTTGCACTTTATTTTACAGTACGTGTACATACATGTACTTACAGTGTACTTACAGTGTATTTATCTAAGAAAGTTCTGGTAATACAAGGTAACTACAATGGGATAGGGTTAGGTTTAGGGGTAGGTTCAGGGTTAGTACCTAGTTATTACATAGTTATTGTAACTACTATAATAAGTACATAGTATGTACATGAGGAACAGGACTGTAAAATAAAGTGCTACCAAAGTTTCTGGTAAATGCATAAGGTAAGACTTATTTTAAGGACTAAATTGTAGCTATTAATTAGTTGCTTATTAACATGCATATTACTAGCATATTGGCTGTTTATTAGTACTTATAAAGCACATATTAATGCCTTATTCTGCATAACCGTATTTTAGATCCCATAACCCACCCTGTACCTAAAATTAACAACTACCTTAGGAATTTGTTCAGGCAAAACTCTTAGTTAATAGTGAACGTGTTCCCTATTCTAAAGTGTTACCACGCATTAATGTAAACGTAACAATTAGCTTACTTTGCCATTTCAAACTGAAATTCACAGAACATTTTCTTTTTTTTTTTTTTTCTATAAAATCGAATCAGTTTTTAAACGGAAGAAGAAACACCACTTGCATCTTTTGCTAATGATGCGTCCAGTCATTCTATACAGTATTTTACAAGATAATTTATGTGGTAACATTTTTGATTAGGGAACACATATTCACTATTGATTAAGAGTTTTCCCTCAATAAACTCCCAAATTTGCTGCTTATTAATTGTTATAAGGTAGTTATTAAGATGTGGTCATTATGCAACCTGGGACAAAACAATGACAAATTTCAGAAAAAGAATGTACAGCAGCATGTGTTTTAGCCACACTAAAGATCGAAATAAACGAATCAAACACAAATATATTTGTTCCAGTTGTTTATTTAGCAAGAAGCTGTTGAAAGAGTAAGTAGAATGAGGTTTGAAAGAGAAAGTACCAATATTTAGAAAATGAGTCCCAGCAGTTAAAGGACTAAAGCGATTCAGTTGTTGGTCGTGTGCCTTAATTCACATTTACATTATAGGAAACAACATATTAATTATATAACAGACATTAGTGAGTACTTAGCCGGCCTTGGTGATTCATTTCTAAAGACATACAACTCATTGATTCTTCCTCACATTTTCAATCAAAGGAATAATTCACCCAGAGTGAAAATGCTGTCATTTACTCACCGTCATGTTGTTCCAAACCTGTATGCAAGTATTTTGCCCGAAAAGAGCAAAATAAGATTTTCTGAAAGATCTTCATGCAGCTTCATAGTAATCATGTCTGTCCAAACTCCAAAAAGTACACATAAAAAAAAATGCAAAAAAATAAAATAAAAATAATATAACAGCATACGGGTTTAGAGCATCATGTAAGTGGCCTAAATGCGACCAAAATTTAATTTTTGAATGCAATACATTAAATAATAATGCTATCATTAAAAGCTGATTGACATATCAGTTGTACTGTAGCACCTATCAAGAAAGAAATCACCTACAATATTCAAACATCCCATCTGAAAACATGAACCAGCACATGAAACTTTCATTCAGGATGTATTTGCATCGTCTTTCAGCAGGACAATGACAGAGAGCTATACATTCTGTGTGTGGAAAGCTCTTTTCCATGCCAGGAAGTTTACATGTTCTCCTCTTCTTTTTTTATTGCTCATACAGTTTATGTATAACAAAGATGCTACCATCATTTAATACAATCAAAGCAGTGTGGAAATTAAAGCAGAGCTTCAAACTATATTAAAATCATGCAGAAAAAAAAGATGATAGCATATCAAGTAATACTGATAAATAAAGATGATAAATTAATATGCATATATTTAAATAAATATATATTTTAAAATAAATTTTAGCTAAAAATACTGAGAAACATATATGGACACTTTAATAAGAACAACATATTAGAAAACAAAAACAATATATATATGTTTGTATGTATATCATTCTGAAACAATTTGATCATTTTCTATACAGCCAAAAATGCTGCAGCATTCTTAAATGAAAATCATACATCTTTTCCTTAAAATAAATAACTTAATAGCTTGCCTGAAAATTCTGCAATGCTTATTTTTCTGTGTATAAAACTGTACAAACAGACAACATAAAACAGGCTCATGGTAAATCACCCACAAGTGTACAACAACACCTACATAAATATTCCTTACATATATATACAAATAAATAAATAAATAAATATGTATATATGTGTTGTCATCTCTGTGATAGGCAATTTAAATTTTCAGAATTCAGAGTCAGTGACATTTATATGAAGTTACAATATAATTTTTTGTAACACACTCAATTTTAAGAATATTTAGCTTCATTTTAGAGGGTAAACTTGTAGTAAACATGCAGTAGTTGAAGCACTTCGGTCTTTTGGTCCAAAAAAAATCATCATCCGTAAGTGTCCAATAACAGTAAAGCACAGTGGAGAAATCAGGATATTACTGAACATGAAATCATCATGATTATATATACACACACACACACACACACACACACACACATAATTGTTTAACATGTTCACTAATTTCCTTAGCTCCAGCATGAAAGATGAAGTGGGTCATTTCTGCATCATTAGCAACACCAAACAGCTGCAATTAGTTGAAAAACGAATAGCTCCGCTTGTGTCAGGCTGCTTAAAGCTCTTAAAGTGCGACAAAGCCACAGTGTTTTCACTCTTTAAGAAGGCCATATACAGATGTCTTATAATTGTGTTTTCTCATTACACCTGGAGAAGGAGTAAAGTATAGAAAATGATGCACTTCATCTTCGATGGAAAGGTTTGAGGAAAGGTCATTTATTAGGTTATTTTTTTTATTATTAATTTAAGAATAATAAAAAAAGAAAGAAAAAAAATGCCTAGAAAATAGTGCATTTGTGAACAATCATGAAGCACCAAGTCCAGTTACATTTAAAGTTTTATGGAATGAAACTTACTTTCTTAAGGCTAGTTCTTAAAGTAAGAGTACACAAACAATGAAAATGTCCCTAAAGTATTTCACCCTCAGGCCATCCAAGATGTGGATTTATTTGTTTGTTTCTTTATTGGAGCAGATCGAGAGAAATATAGCATTACATCACCAATGGATTGTCTGCAGTGAATGGGAGCCGTCATTATGAGAGTCCAAACAACTGATAGAAACATCATCACAATAATATGCAATAATACATAATGTACAATACACAATATATATAATATACAATGTTTGTAAAAAACAGAAACAAATCTATGATTAAAATAATACACTTTCTTCAGTGAAAAAGTTGCCTCATCTGCAGTCTACAAAAGCAAGAACAATCCAAATGTTATGGTTTAAAGTTAAAACACAGTAATGATGGATATGTTTCTTGGAAATGCAAAGCTTTTCACTTCATACGACATTAATTGATGGACTGGAGTGGTGTGGATTATTTGTGGATTCCTGTGATGTTTTTATCAGCCGTTTGGACTCTCATTCTGACGGCACCCATTCACTGCAGAGGATACATTACTGAGCAAGTGATGTAATGTTACCAAATATGTTCTGATAAAGAAAAAAAGTAATATACATCTTGGACGACCTGAGTTGATTTTCAGCAAATTAAAATTTTTAGGTGAGCAATTCCTTTAAGACTATAATGTGTATTCCTAATTCCTTATCCATCAAAATATAACAAACTGCTCCAGCTCTGAAAAAAAAAGAATAAACCATGCCATATTACTTTCATAATGTGTCCTATTTCAATAATAATAAAAAAAAAAACAGGACACAGTAATCGAAGTAATATGGCATGCAATTGTGTTTTCTTCTTAACTTCAGAGTTCAGGTTGAATGAGCTTCTCACACAACCCTGATGCTACTAAAGCTACTGCATTACAGACCTTTATAAAGGGATGTAGAGTCAAAAATCTGACAGTAAACAGATCTTGCAAAAATGCTGTTAAAGGAACATTCCCGGTTCAATAGAAGAAAATAAAATCACCTACAGTAAAGATACAGTGATGTGTGTAAACGGTTGATCTCATATGTTTGGGGCTCAGCACAAAATATCAGACCATGAGCATAAAAGAGCTTGGTCTTATTAAAAAAAGAAAGAAAAAAAGAAATATATATGAATAGGATACTTAAAAACAAACACATTACAAAAAGTTTACCTTTTACACCAAATAAATAAATAAATCACTATAATTTTCTAATCTATATCACAGATAGAGGTCCAAAGTCAGATTCTCACAGAGCGAAACACGTCAAACTAAACATTACATGTCATTTTCACTACATACATATATACAAAGGCAAATGTCATTTCAAAAGCACTGCTGAAAAAGCTGTAGAAAAGAATGACAGAGAGAGAGAGAGAGAGAGAGAGATAGAAAGGCATCTTGCAACAATCCACGACACGTCTGTGTGGAGCAGATGGGAAAGAGCGTCGAAGCGGGAATATATTCAGTCCCTGGGTGGTTTTGGCCTAGTCTTTAGTCCTGCTTAATGGATCCCATCATATCCCTGGACATCGTCTAATAAGAGGGCATCATGTCTTTGATCACGGGTTCTCTGTTCAAATATGTTGCCCAGTACACCAGGTTGAATGTCCCGAAGAGAACTGGGAACATGATACGGGACATGCGGTCGATTTTACTCACACTGTTGAAGGTTTTCTTCGCCTCGGCTGGTTTCCCATCAGCTTTGGCCTTACCCTGTTCAGCTATGCTTCCCTTGGCGATGGTGGGGAGGACCGTGTCCTTGGTGATGTTGGGGGCGTAGTTCGCTACGGCAACGGCATAGGCGTTGTTCTTCTTGATGACTGAAGCTTTCTCCTTCTTCTGTAAGGAAAGAGAGTTTGTCACTTTTAAAATGGAATACATTTGTCTGTCGTGTGGGGTGCTTAATGCAATTCTGTTGACACAATTTGATTATTATACTGTATATGAAAGCGAGCGAAAACTGTAATTTATAACCAGTTAGTGGGACGGGGTTGGGGATTGCTGTGGAGTTAACAGCTACACTGGAATACTTATTTGTTTTTTTATAAATTATTTTTTGTTTTGTTTTCCAGTACAAAATATCTAATCATTCTTAAATCAAAATATATTTACTTGAGAAACACAAATACTTCAAATATTAAGTAAGTTTTCTGAAAAATGTACACAAACAAAATTACGTTTTTGCTCAAATCTAGTAAAACACGTATCAATGTGATAAGAAAGTGTTTTTGTTTTTTATTTATTCATTCTGCCATCTGCAGATATTTTTCTCGTTTTAAGCAAAAATCTGCTCGATACATTTTTTCTGAAACGACAAACTTTCCATATTAAAAAGTGTTGAAAATTAAAATAACGACAAAAAAGGACTATTCTATCTAATCTATAAATAGGTAGAAGACTATTCATGTGCAAATGTGGACAAAAAACAAACAAACAACAACAACAACATATTAAAGGTACAAATCTTAAAATGCATAAATATAATGTCTAAATATTAAAACTAAAACCATTAAAACTATTTTCTGTAAGTGCAACAAAGCAGGACACATTTTATGTAAAAAATGCATGCCTTTCTTGGGGACTAAGGACTAAAGTAAAATATATGTAAATATATGTATGTGTGTGTGTATGTACTGTATATACTGTACATATATAGCTACTATAAATAATACTACAATAACACAGTGAAGGATTAGGTAGTTTAATTTTTCACTGTGTATTCTGCAATTAAACAAGATTTATAAAAGTCAACATGCATTGACATTTGCAGCATATTATTCTATAAAGCTATATTTAATGTGTTTGCCTTGCCAATACAATGCTAAATAGCTGTGTCTCCTCTTAGTTAACATTCTCTATGAGCTTGTACAGCATACGTGATTTAAAGACGACGACTGGCTACTGTCCACACTGACAGTATTCAATCTGCTCCAGTCTCCTGTTGTACAAACCGGACAGTCTCAGTCTCAGACACTGTGGGAATGCAGCCTGTGAGTCTTATACATCATCCACTTGCCAGAGAAAACCAGCCAAGTTGTAAAACATGAGCGGTAATATGATGAGGAGTTGATGGGACAACTGGAGGTGTCGAGGATGAGCAGACTCATGATGAAGAATGGGGGGAAGATTCATGATTCAATAAGTTCTTGTCAAAACAGCAGGAGGAAAAAATTCAGTTGTGCCGGCGCAGATCGTAAACAGAAAAAAACAACATGATCCCACACATGAAAAACAGCCATTAATAACAACTTTCTCTCTCCATTAGCATGTGCACACACACACACACACATGCAAATTCACACAGATATGCCTGGGTTATATAGGTTAAATACAGGTAATATATGACATTATTATTATTAAGTCGTATTCAGTTATTGATTAATTTAAATACTTTGGTATTTATTTGTTTGCTTGTTTGTTTTGTAATGCTTTTTCTGAAAGTTAACGGACATACAGAAAGCAATATTAATATAAAAGTATATTAAATTAATACAAAATATTAAATTAATATTACAATCTTTATTTTTTATTTTTAACTAAAGTTGTAGTCATTTTGTTGTTTTTGTAATTTAATTTTTTTTTGTTATCTATAAATATTTATGCATATTTATTTCAGTTTTAGATTTAGCTATTTCAGTACAAAAAGTTAAAATGAAAATGCACACACACACACATGCACGCACACACACACACACACGCAAGCACGCACGCAAGTTTGTTTTTGTGAAAAGTTACATAGGCGTAATGGTTTTTATACTGTAGAAACTGTATATTCAATGGCCCTACACCAACCCTACACATAACCCTAACCCTCACAGGAAACTTTGTGCATTTTAACTTTCTCAAAAAAACAAAAAAAACAAAAAAACAATCCTTCTGTATGGTTTATAAGTGTTTTGAAAAATGGGGATATGGGTTATGTCCTCATAAGTCACCTTCACCTTGTAATACCTGTGTCATACCCGAGTCATTATACAGAGTTGTGTCCTGATATGTCACAAACACATATTTCAGTTAATGTTTATTTTATTTCAATTTATAATTTTTACTTTAGTTAACTATAACAATCCTAAAACACCACTACCATACATAAGATTTTTACTTTAAACACAAAGTCCTGGCCCGACTGATACGAGATGACACAGCAGTGAAGCATAACTTATTTGCTCAGGTGAATGTGAATGCATTGAGCGTTCAGTCTGTTTCTCCAGCTGGGTTATCAGCACATGCCTGCAGGCCATGCTCTCATTCCTGGTGTTTCAAAACGCCTCAGACAGACCTCCACCTCCCCCTCATCCCGAGAGCAGCACCTCTCTCTGATGAAGACGCCACTGGAAACAGTGCTGTGGTAATTAAAGAGACTGACAGGAACTAGTAATGCATCAGTCTAAACACAGGATGGTTACTGTGTTTGATACACTGTCAGCTCAAACATTACTGAACTTCAGGACTTCATGTATGATCACTGGAAATGAGTTTGACAGCCTGCTACTCCTTAGAAGTCACTAGTTTGGATACCTTGAATGAAATCAGTGAAGATCTCCTAAAGGTTTTGGTCGGGCTGAGATTCAGATTTAAATGTAATACCAAGTTTGATTGCATCTAAAACCATAATATAAGCCATATATAACCTTCTTTAGCTGTGCATGTTTAAGTGAACACTCACAATGTGAGCACATCATTTCAAACAGCCTTCAGTGAAACGAATGAAATGGCAGTTAAAACCCCACACAGCATATTTCATGCTTAAATCATTTATTTATACGTTGCTTTAGAAAATTCATGTGGTGGATGCTGAGTAAACAAGTGAGACACAATGTGTATATGTGAAGTGAGTATGAAGAAAATAAGCCAAAAATCTCTAATCTTAAAATATATAATAAATATTTGTTTATTTAGCATTAAATAAATAAATATCAAGCATATTTTGGCCATTTAAACACACACACACACACACACACACACACACTGTATTGTGATACTTTAATCACAATTATGCAACATTTATGCCACAATCATGCTAAATTTAAAAACAGGTTTATTGGCAATATGGCAAAGAGAAATTAAACATTTTTGTATTTCTTCCTCTTGGAGTGAAAGCATTACATTATCTTGACAGGTAATAAACGACTGATTAGATCTATTTCAAGTGCATCAGATTTAGACATCAAAAACTTGAACCGAGAAATGGACATCTAGGCCCTGTGACTGACGGAGGAAGACATTGCCAAAATCTGCATAAACATGCCAATTCTACAGGCTGTCATTTCTGATTGGCTGACTGACCTTTAGTGGGAAGAATGTGATTTGTGGAAATTTGAAAGCTTATGAATAAGCAATGATCTTGTGCTACAGAGTCTGACTAGGGGAAGGAAGAGAACCTATGAAACTGATATTAATCAATCTCAGATAATGAGAATAAGACTCAAGACTGGATTCTGTGGTTGTGACGACGATAAGTCTGTGTGAAAGACAGGCTGACAGTACATTTCAGGGTTGGCTTCACTGGATTACAAAAATTCTTTCAATCACTAAAATCAAATAGTCATTAAAATCATTTGACTGGAAAATAGCATGTAATGCAGTTTTGCTTGGGCTTAATTTTAACTGACAGTGCTGTCATAAATCTTGTCTGCAAACAAATGTCCGGTATATACTGGTCTTGGATCATCTTTCTCTCATTATCGAGTTTTTAAAATCTCTAAGATTAACTATTACACTTTGGGGTGTAACTTTTCCCACACTATTTGCTCATGAACATTTATTTCAAACATGACATTTCCCACGATATCTGCATTATAATCCATATCTAGACCATATGATCATAGAGATTTTTGACCTCAACAGTAAGCAACCATCTAGCAAACACCCAAGCAACAGCTAAAACATGTCAGCAACCACACCTAAATGCCCTAGCAACACCTAGAACTCATTAGCAATCCATAGCAATGCCTAGAACATGTTATGAACCACATAGCAACACTCTAGCAACACCTAGAACTCATTAGCAATCCATAGCAATGCCTAGAACATGTTATGAAACCACATAGCAGCACTCGAGCAACACTTAGAACTCATTAGCAATCCACATCAACACCTACAACATGCCCTAGAAACACAAAGAGCTCATTAGCAAGCTATAGCAACAGATTGGTAACATGTTAGTAACCACATAGCAATGCCATAGCAACACCTAAAACTTGTTAACAACCCTATAGCAACAGTTAGAACACATTAGCAACCCAAAGCAACACCTATACTGCAGAATTAATAAGCAACTGCATAAGAATGCTTTAGCAACCTCCCAGAGCAACATGGCATAGTGGCAGTGAGTTTTACACAATAAAGCACCACTCACATTTTCTTTACAAACTATAAAAATCAATCAGTTCAGATTGTTTGCATGAATAATTGCTAATGAATCGGTTTTAATAAGATCAAGATGAGTAATCTGTTTAATATGACACTGACTCTGGCTCAAATGAAAAAGATATGAGTGAAAATCTGCAGTGCTCCGTGATAAGATCATAATGGAGTAATGTGTAGTTATCTCACCCTGACCTGGAGCAGAAATACAGCAAGCTGAATGTATCATAGACGGCATACGATTCTATCAGCATGGCTTTACAGGCAGGATATCAGGGAACTGCTGGAGAAAAAAATTACTTTACAGAAAAAGACACTATGAAGTGCTGTTGTTAAGCATATAAAATCAACCCCCATCTATTTAAAAAAGGTAGCTAAAGCATAATGAGACACAAACTGCTTTGTGTCCTAATCAAATGGAGAAACATATTGGAAATGCAATAATAAAACATAAAATATAAAAAGAAAATAATGGACTATTTATATAAAAATTCATTTAGGTATCAACTTTTTCTCATATGTTTCTCCTAAAAAACTTTTGTCAAATATATGAATTTGACAAGAAATATTTCATATGGAAAGATTATTCTGGCCTGTTTCTCAGGAGAAATATCTGGAAACCAAGCAATTCAGTAAAAGTCTCTGTTTAACACCATAAAGCCTGGCATATTAAATAACTGTCTGAAGAAAACAACTTTTTCGAAAACATTCATTGAATATTTTGACAAAAAAAAAAAAAAAAAAAAAATGTGCATAATTTTTTTTTTTTTTTTTTGAGTATCACATTTGATACATCAGGCTTTTCTGGCTCAGTCTGGTGTATGAGAATATGGAGCTCATGGGGCAAAAAAAAAAAAAAAAAAAAAATCAAAAGCCCAATCTGAGCTTTTATAAAATGTAAAGCTTTTCTGATTGTTCTATAAAAAAAAAAAAAGAAAAAGAAAAAAATATTTTTTATATATGCATTTTAAATAAAATATATATTTATATATAAACACTCAGTATTTGCCTCACTCAGTGTGACACATCTCCTTCACATAGAGTTGTTGATTTTTTTTGCCTGTGGAATGTTGCTGTACGAAGTTGCTGGATATTGGCAGGAACTAGAACACGCTGTCATATACGCTGATCCAGAGCATCACAAACATGCTTAATGGGTGACATGTCTGGTGAGTATGCTGGCCATGCAAGACCTGGGATGTTTTCAGCTTCTAGGAATTGTGTACAGATCCTTGCAACATGGGGCTGTGCATTATCATGCTGCAACATGAGGTGATGGTTGTTGATGAATGGCACATCAGATGGCCCACAGGATCTTGTCACGGTATCTCTGTGCATTCAAAATGCCATCAATAAAATGCACCTGTGTTCGTTGTCCATAACATACACCTGCCCATACCATAACCCCACCACCACCAAGGGCCACTCGATCCACAACATTGACATCAGCAAACCGCTCACCCACACAATACCATACATGCCATCTGCCCTGTTCAGTGAAAAACGGGATTCATCCGTGAAGAGAACACCTCTCTAAAGTGCCAGACTCCATCGAATGTGAGCATTTGCCAACTCAAGTTGGTTACGACGATTAATTGCAGTCAGGTCGAGACCCCAATGAGGACGACGAGCATGCAGATGAGCTTCCCTGAGACAGTTTGTGCAGAAATTCTTTGGTTATGCAAACAAACTGTTGCAGAAGCTGTCCGGGTGGCCGGTCTGGGACCATCTTGGAGGTGAAGATGCTGGATGTGGAGGTCCTATGGCATTGTGCTGTGTGATAAAACTGCGCATTTTAGAAAGGCCTTTTAATGTGGCCAACCTAAGGCACACCTGTGCAATAATCATGCTGTCTAATCAGCATCTTGATATGCCACACCTGTGAGGTGGATGTATATTTTGGCAAAGGAGAAGTGCTCATTAACAAAGATTTAGACAGATTTGTGAACAATATTTGAGAGAAATAAACATTTTGTGTACATATGTATGGATAATCAAATAAACATAAATTGCTAAAGTCCAGTATGAGAATATCGTAAAATATTGCTAACACTATCAAAGCTATTCTAACATTTACTTTATAAAATTCAGTAAAGATTTTATATAGAACAGACATGTGAACCACGAGCTAAATGTGGACAGATTTACAACTGTGTCTTTTACTTGCTAAAAAAAAGTAGAAACTGTCTATAAGATGATAGAAGGCATGTACTAGATACTGTAGGCTTTATAGGGATAATCGCATTGCTGTGTAGGAGGAACAACTGAGATATCTATGTGATCATATTTTTTATTTTTTTTCTAAATTTTTTGTGGACCAGACAAATTCACAACAACATGATGTGCTCTTGAATTACCATCAGTCAATTAATTTGCCCCGTGACATCACTCAAAAATGTACTGGACTGTTACCACATCCATCAATGCAATCCATACGCCACCCCACCCAAACAACACAAAGCATGCTGGGACATGATTAATGATCATTACCTTGTCATTGACCACACTCTTGCCATCCCAAGCCCAGCCCCGCTTGGTGAAGTAGTTGACGGTGGCGAACTCGATCAGGGCGGAGAAGACAAAGGCGTAACACACTGCGATGAACCAGTCCATGGCTGTGGCGTAGGCTACTTTTGGCAGGGAGTTACGGGCGCTGATACTCAAAGTGGTCATAGTCAGTACAGTGGTCACACCTGAGAGGAATACAAAACAGTGTTGGGGAAAGTTACTTTAAAAAGTAATGCATTACAACATTGGATTACTTCCTAAAAAAGTACCGTATTATGTTACTTTTTATGGAAATAATATGTTACATTACTTTTGAGTTACTTTTAACCCTCTGGAGTCTAAGGGTATTTTTGGGGCCTGGAGAAGTTTTGTCATGCCCTGACATTGGTGCTTTTTTCAGTTTCTTATAAATATCTAAATAGGTAAAGTCTAATCTCACTGTAATCAGCACAAACTGGGCTATAATAATATGTGAAATGCATGTATGTACATCATTGTGTTTTTGAGAAAAAAAAATATTATGCGTGGTTAGTGAAAAACTAAAATTGTTAAAACACTTGAATAAGGCCATAAAACACATAAAGAACAATGGTTCCCGGGATTTTCGAGAACTGGAGCTTGTAGCCTAGAATATTTCTTTCTAAATGATGTGAAAATCATCTTGTTTACTCACCCACAGAAAACAATATATTGATTTAAATTTTCTATGTCACTTTTTGTTGGTAAAAGTCATATAGAACAGAACAAGAACAAGAGTAAACTAAATAAAATTAAATAAAATTAAATCATAAAATAAAGTAAAACAACAAAACAAAACTAATTTTTTTTTTCCTGATCAAAACTGGTTCACAAAAACACTCTACATCTCCAATTGGTTGGACAATACAAACATATAAATAAATAAATACATAAAACTAACCAAACAATCACATAAACAATTATTTAATTAAGCACAATAGGGCTTTTTACATCAGCACCAACACATCATCCTCTGTGTCACGGGAGAAAGTATTTTAACAAATATGACTTACTTCACCTTCAGTGACTCTGAAAGACCAAACGTCTCTAATGCTTTAGTCTGTAAGGACCCTGCCTTTATATCTTCAGTGCACCACATGGTTTCCTAATCATTCCTAATCAAACACAAGACAAACCTTTGGCCTCTAACGCCTGGATCGTTCTCATTCTTTTACATTTCTGTCACCATCTAAGAGCTCTGCTGTGTTTACTGTAATAAAAAGTATTTTTAGAAAATGCCTTGAGTGAATGAAGGGCTTGAATGAATCTGTTTTTGAGGGGGGCAATAACCTTAATGAGAATATGCCGGCACTTTCACGACTTTCACTTTGCAGTGCTCTGAATGCTCTCAGCTGAGACTCTGTGAAATCTAAAAGGATTCTGGAGAGGAACCTGTGCCTGATCCAGGTCTGCAATGACAGATCGGCCTGACAGACGGCAAGCTTGGGGATGCCAATCGTGAACATGCACATAAACAAATGCCTCCAATTAATTTCCATCGCCGTCAAACTCTTCAGTATTCAATCCCAGGTGGGACGAGCATGACAGCAGTTTGAAACGGGCTGACAACCAGAGAAGTGCAGATAGTGAGTGTAGGATGGATCACCTTCCCCTGACTGTCAGAAACCTTCAGCCATAATGCAGGTATCCATCCAGTGACAAAGCAGTCAAAATCTAAAAAAGACGTTAAAGTAAAAGTGAAAGGCCAAGGAGATATATAATTGCACACAATGGACACATTTCAACTGACCATCTTAAATGTTATTACAAATCGTAGGAAGTGCATTACTTCAGCCTGCAAATATCATAGAGAACACATTTACACAGGAAGTGGAGAGACATTTAATGATTAGTCATTGTGAGCCACATCATTAGGCCTACTTCTCAAAATATGGCTAAAGCAAATGGTTACCAGGCAAGTAAAGTGCACCAGTTATGTGATTATAATTTTATTAAAATATGATTAAAATAATATTTATAAAATTTTATTTTAAAGTAAAAAGACATACTAATTCACAACTAATTGGGCAATTAACTATTTTCTTATATTAAATATCACAATAGTCATTAATCAATAACATTTAGGGTGTAAATAAATAAATAAACTAGGCAAGTGTACTAGTTTAAAGCGCAAAAGTTATGATTTTAATTTAAATAAAAATAAAAATAATATTTTAATAATACAATTTTACAGTAAGACAACACACTTTAGCAAAATCATTATTTTATATTAAACTTCACAATAATCATTCATCACTAAATCTAGGGAAGTATAAATGAATGAATAAATAAATACTAGTCAAGTGTAGTAGTTTAAAGTGCAACAGATATGTGATTATTATTGTAATGGGGGAAAAAAGACAGTAAAAAGACACCTGATGTAAATTAATCTAAATATTTAAACATCACAACAGTCATTAATTGTAGGGTAAATCAAGTATAGCAGATTATACTGTAATTTATTGAATATGGAGTCTATTATACAGGTGTACAGGGAGGAGAAACCCTGATTGCCTGGGTAGCAGGTGATTTGCTCACTGAAATGTTCAAATCTTTAATCATCTCATTCGTAGAGATGTTGTCAGACTCTAGACCACAGGATGGAGAAGTATCAATTTTGGCATGAAGAGAAATGTAAAAGAACACACTTCAGCACTTCAGGGAGATGAAAGGAAACTCCAAACTACCTGAAACGACTTCAAATGCTTTCTTTGGCACTTTTAAAAGAAGCAAAACACCCTCTGAAAATCCATCATCCTAAATTTAGGTTATAAAATAGCACAGTGACCAGCAGAATGACTGAATTCTGTGAAATAATTTTTCAGTTTCCATCAAGTATCATTATTGACCAAGCTGCAAATAAACCTAGCTTAGCCATCTTACATGGCGAGACCAGACACTTTCTTTTCCACTGTCAAATTAAAGAAATATTTAACCTAATAATGAAAGTTTACGGACCCTCATGCCATCCAAAATGTAGATCAGTTTGTTTCTGCATCAGACAAAGCTATATTATGGATTGAAGTTAAAAATGTCTTGATGGATTTGTTTATTGTAAACATGCAGCTTTTTCGCTTCACAAGATGTTAACTGATGGACCAACGCTATCTCACGGCCAATTCGTACGTATTTTACAAGGTGGCTTATTCGTACAAATTTGTACGACCTCACTCGTACGATTTTATAAGATTTGTCTAAACCCCAGTGACGGTTAGGTTTAGGGACGGGGTTAGGTGTAGGTCATTCGTACAAATTCATACGAATTGTGCAACTCGTAAAATACGTACGATTTGGCAATAATCATATGAATTTGTACGAGTGTGGTCGTACGAATTCGTACGAATAAGCCACCTTGTGAAAAATGTACAAATTGCCGTGAGATCAGGTTGGATGGACTGGAGTCATGAGGATTTCTTCTGGATTATTGTGATGTTTTAGCAGCTGTTTGGACTCTCATTCTGATGGCACCCATTCACTGCAGAGGATCCATTACTCAGCAAGTGATGCTACATTTCAACAAATTAATTTACATCTTGGATGGCTTGATGGTGAGTAAAATGCTAATTTCTAGGTAAACTATTCTTTTAAATGTTGCTTTCATTTCCTTTAAGCATTTGAATGCATTTTCATAGAAAAAAAGAACATTCTTCTCTGATTAATTCACACACGTTGCTCCAAACCAGTATGACTTTCTTTCTTCTGTGAAGCACAAAATAAGATGCTAGGCAGGGGCATTTCCCAAAAGCAACTATGGTCGTAAGTTCCAACATTACCAATAGAGATCAATGGAATTAATGACAATAGTTAGCTAACTATTCTTTTGGGAAACGCACTGCAAAATGGATGCTTTTTACCATTCAACAAACATAAATGTGCACTGATTTGCTATCAATATCCAAAATTAACAAACAAATTGCTACTGAATTAGACAACATGACTCATGCACTACAAGTCTTCTAAAGTCACATGGCAGCTTTGTTTAGCAATTAGCATATTCACAGCCCCCCCCCCCAAAAAAAAAAAGAAAAAAAAAACATTTTAACTTAAAATCTGTCACAATGCGATCATTCATAACATGAATAACCAAGACATTTGTCATCACTGTCGTCAAACCTGTGGTGCAATGTGCTTTTTTTGACACCATATTTGAACTGAACTTGTTGGAAGATTTGAGAGTTGTCGCTGATGGCAAGATTTTCCTCAAACAGCTTCATCATTTTGGTGTACTCCTTTCACGAAGCTATTGCATCACATCAGAGGACTAGTGAATATAATGCATGACTCACACGGAATGATTTTATGGTGCATTTTTGTTATTTTTGGAGCTCGAAAGCCCCAGTCCCATTATGAAAATCACTCTGGGCATTCCAGCGATATAACTGCTTTTGTGTCTCACGGAAGAAAGAAACTCATATGGGTTTGCAATAACATGAAGGTAAGCAAACGAACAGAATTTTCATTTTCAGCTGGACTAATCCTTTAATACTTTACTAATGCAACAAACAGTGTACGTACAAGTCTCATAATAAAGTATACATTAGATAACGCTCTAGAGCTATTTAGCCTGGAGCAAGTTTTCAATTATGTAGCTCTCGATTGCCTTCATGCTTATCTGAGCTCCATTTTAATGCCATTCTCTCTATTTCACCTTGATATCTCAACACCTCATAAAACTCTAATAGGCAATCAACGACATGGTAAAAATGTCATAGCGCTTTTTCACAAATTCAGGTTCTACAATTAATGCACCCCATTAATACACTGACTTTTCAGGGTTATTATTTGACAAGGCAAGATCTCTTTTGGGAGCACTAACTCTGAACATTTGCCTGATGGCAGGTTGTTTAAAAGGCTCACATAATAGACGGATTAAGCGAGAAAGATAAGGAACAGAAAGAGTGACTGGGACAGCTGAAGAACTGCCAGAAAGACTCCAGGGGACAGAGAGATACAGACAAAAGAATAAAGACACAGGCAAGAAGAAAGAGACAGACGGCAGGGGCAGTAAGACATCTGAACCTATGCCAGATGGGCTCATCTCCTCAGCGTTACCTGCTTAGCAACACAGAGCTCAGGAAATCTCCACGGTAACTGAATTGTTCCGTACCTGAGCTCCATAAATCCTCACAGAAATTCTCAGAAAGGACCGGTTTCCCCGTGAAAAGTCTATAATCTAGGGCAGAAGACTCTGGAGCCTGAGGCTCCCAGGGCTCCCTGTGCATTTTATGGCTTGAAAGTCACTTCTTCAGCTACAACAGTGTTTCTAATGATCCTGGAGAACAGCGACATTTTGGATGTTTTCAATACCTAAAATAACCAACTTAGGTCATAGAGTCTAACCTGATCAGACTAGAATCAGGTGTACGTCTAAACTGGAAAACATGCTCCAATTTTTTAGCACCAAAACTTCTTTCTTTCGTACTTTGAGCCAAGACATCTATTCCGTTTTCTGCTTAGAAATTAATGGGTAACTATGGTAACTGAGATTTTTATATACCATGAATATTTCTCAGTTAATTTGTTCAACAGCATGCATAAATTATATATAGACAGACACTACATAGAGCACATATATCCATTGTTAGAGTTGTAAATCTAAACTCAATATCAGCCACGTCAATTTTAATCTACGATCATGCCTCCACTTCTTTATTCAGCTCAGTGTGACCTTAGTCCTCCATTAATCTCTCACAGTAAATTAATATATGCAGACTTTCTGCATCAGTTCGGCTGGGGGCCAACAGTGCATCAGAAAATCCTATATAAAGTCAGAAAATCAGCAACAGTGACTGTGTGGAAAGTTTGCAATTGTAATCAACCATTACATTCAGACATCACCATATGATGGTTATTACTGTCTATTTATGATAATAAAACAACTCATATTTGAATTCTTAAGCAACGATACACACAAAAATAGGCTTCAATTAACCAAAAAAGGGGTCTTGAGCCATGTGAAATCCTGTAAAACTGAGGAAGAACTACATGCTCATTGAAGTCTCTTAAAGTTGTCAAAATTAATTATGCTCTCGACAGCATTTTTACTTTTGCCTTTGCTATACTGATATGGTGTCATATTTCACTTCTTTGAAGTAGCGTCCAAAGTTTTAAGTATGTCAAAAACCCAGATCATTCTTTGTGACTTACGTTTGAGATTCACTCAGAGATTAAACTCACCAAAAACAGTCCGGGCCGGAACAGACTCTCGGTTCAGCCAGAAGGACACTTGGGACAGGATGACGGTCATGATGCACGGCAGGTAGGTTTGAATCACAAAATAACCGATCTTCCTCTTCAGGTGGAAGTGGGCCGTCATCACAGTGTACTCACCTGTGAGGAAAAAAGAGAGTTGTGTCAGTCCAAAATGAGTCTAAAATTGGCTTTGTTGGGTAAATGACACCAACTGGCAGGTATCTTTAGCATTCTCAAAAAAAGACATGGATTAATTCATAATATAAATGCAACATTAATGAGTAAGTAATGGGAGAGATTCAAGTCAGATATACATGTGGTTTACTTATAAAGCTTTGTGACTTCTGACAACTTTTATCTTATTGGAAAATTCATCAATTAAATGTTTATCTGGCCTACAGATATTTTTATAAAAATAAATAGCATATATTTACATGAAATTATATGTTTACAAAGAAATCGTTCCATTTAAGGAATAGTTCTCCCCAAAACAAAAATGTACCCATATACTCTTCCTCATTCGTTTTTTTCTTCATGTACAGATTGCAGATTACATCACTTGCTCACCAATTGATCTTCTGCAGTGAATGGGTGCCGTTACAATAAGAGTCCAAACTGATAAAAACATAAAATTCACAAGTAATCCACACACAATAACTACAGTGTGCATTTAGTTCCCAAGGAAGCAGAATGGGTGCACTGAAAGGATTTCTCAATGAAAATGAAAAATGAAAAGCTCAATGAAAGCTTAGTTCATTCCTATTCTCTAGGGATGTGGAATGAGTTTTTGCGTGGAATGCTGTCTTCTCTATGAGCAAGCTGGATGTGCTAAGTATGATGCTTTCATAAGACTTACTATGAAAGACAGGTAGGAAGTTCTTCCTTTCTGCTGTCTCCTGAGGGATAGTAGTTCCTGTTTGCACAAGCACGTTCAGTTCTCAAAGGGGTTTAAGGCACTTACAGTGATTCATTGGCATCTGTTCTCAGATGACTCTTTAAAGAGTAATAGAATCTGTCGTTTGAAATAGCATGTTTTGAGGTTAAATGCACTCTTTGCGTGATGCAGTCGCAGTAATTGGTTCCACTTGGGCTTGATTCTCTCTTGAGGGATAAGAGTTGAGTGCCTGCACCCCGTGATCAGGTCCTATGGCTGCCATTATGCAGGGAGGCAGGATTAAGCACAGAGGTTGTAGGCAAAGCACAGACGAGTCAAAAAGTTTTCATATTTTGGCTCCTTGTTCTTAATGTGTCAAGTTCTGAGTAATTAGGGACAGAAAAGTGCTGTAGTTAGGTAGAAGCCTAAGTTGTTAGGCTCTCTGTGAGCTTTCTTTTCTACAGTAAGAGTTGTTAAACCTCCCACTTTAGAGGGTTATCTTTTCTTCAGGCTTTCACTCCTTAGAGCTCTGCCACAAAAGCTATTGTGAGTTATACAGTAGGCTCTCTGTGAACATCCTTTGTAAATGCCTTCTCTAAAATCCATGCTTATGGTAAGAGCATGCGCTATTGTTTCATGCCTTCTCTAAAATCCATGTTCATGGTAAGGTCACGTGCCGAGTGCTTTGTTGCTCTTAATCAGAGTAGGTCTGCCAAGTTGACTAGGTTATCTGTGAGCCACTGATGATACACGGGGCGACTTTTTTAACAATGTTGCTGGGCAACTTTGGTTAATGTTGCTGTCAATGGGCAATCAGGTGAGAAACAGGGCCCATGACTAATCTAAAATATTAACACTGCTCCAACAAAGTTGCATGGCAAAATTGCTCATAAAGTTGACCCGTGTATCATCAGCCTTAGACCTCTTCTTGCTGGAGAGCGTTATCTTACTGAGGACTGACCATAGGATATCGTTAGTCTCCTCTTGACTTTAGAGAGTCATCATGCTGAAGCTTTCATTTCCAGAGCTCAGTTTGCATTTGCTAAGTTGCTAGGCTTTGTGAGCCTCCTTGGCCATTGTGAGCATCATCAAGGCCTCCTCTCATTTGAGAGAGTTATCTTTATTAAGGCCTACACTCTCCAGTGGTCTGCTAAGACATCATTTTGCAGGTTGTAGGCTATTAAGGCTATTAAGGGCGTAGTTAGACCTCCTCTTATTTTAGAAATTTGTCAAGCTAAAGCCTCCACTCCTAGAGTTCGTCCATCTACTTGGAGGGTCATCAGGCCTTCTCTCACTACAGAGAGTTATCTTCATTGAGTCCCACACTCGACAGATTTCCTCTAGGACAACATCTGTGAGTTGGAAGCTCTCTGTGAGTCTCCTTACATGATATTCTGAATGCTGGGCATAGTTAGGCCTGCTCTTTTTTTGAGAGTGGTATTGGAAACTCAGAAGCGAAGACCAGGAGACTCTTGGGTAATCTTCAGCAGAATTCTTTAGTGAGAACGCTCTGCATGACGCTGTAGTCATCAAAAGTCTAACTAGTCCTTAATACATTGTAGTTTATATACATTTGATCTTGTCAGCATAACAGTGTCATTTAAATACAGAGGTGCCTGACAGTATCACCCATGCCTTCACATTATCATAGAAACAAAGGCACAGCTGTGCCTTGAGTTTCGCAGGCACCTTTATCTTGGGACCTTGCCCAATCATCAAGAAGTGCATGAAGACAAAAGGTTAATGTCTCAGACACTTGATTTTCCTGATTTGATCTTCTTGGATGACAGCTTTATTTCCCCAAAATGTCTACTATTATAGTGGAACCTAAATGTAACATTTTATACATTTGTAATCCCACAGTGGTCATGCTGAGGCTTCTGCTCCTAGAGCTCGACTAGGCAGTAGGGTAGTATGCTAGGATGTTACGCTCTCTGGGAGCCTCCTTGGCTACTGGCCTTAGTATGATGTGTTGCCGTTTTGTGTTGTGCTAGTTAGCTCTTAATATTAGGCTCTCTGTGAACCTCCTTGGATGCTGGCCTGAATAAAAATGTACTTAGGCTTCCACTCTCCTGTTAAGACCTCCATTCTTGAGAAGCTCTGGTCTATGGTTAGGTTGCTTGTGCAGGGGGGAGGACTCCTTTGGGTCTTTGACTTAGCTCAGCCAATAAAGCACTGTTCCCTTCAGCATGGCGGCAAGGGTATACCATTCCCCAAAGCGCCCTCTAGGGGATGCATCATGATACCCATTCGAAATGGACAGTAATAAATATGTATGGCTGATGAATTTCTGCAATTCACTCACCATCAGAAAGTGCTGACAAAATTCAAATTTTTGATCCTGATGGGAAACCTTAAGAAAAGAGTGTGCAAAATGGGAGCAGGTGAAGAAGTGGCACTCTGTAAACAGAACATCAAAGAGCAGGATTATGAAACGCATATTGCAACTGGGGATATTCTGAAAGAGCTGATGTCACAAAGCAGGGGGGGAAAAGATAAATGTAATTATAAGCTGGGAGCTCTTTGAGCGATCCCACAATTACACCTGATCTCATGAAACCCTGGATGAAGAGATCAGGTCAGTATGCAGTGACTCTACAGTTTGTTACTGAGCAAAATGGCATAAAGAGAGAAAATCTCCTTGACATCATCATGAGGTTTTTAACCTCATTATCACACAGCATTATCCCAACCACATAAAAAGACACAGAAATGTGGCAAGCCGCCTGGAAATGGAGAATCTCTACCGGCAAGCGGCCCACAAGACAGAGAGAGCGAGAGAGATGGACGGCATAACCTGAAAGATGGAGGAAGACATTGGTTGCCCATGGCAACAGAAGAGAGAAAATCTATCTGGTGCCTTTGAATCTTGTGGAGGATGCCACACTGGTGCCATTTGGCAAAAGGGGGGATCTCCTCGTCCTTTCTGCAGCGGAAGCACAGATGGATTTTAGCAAGCTCTAATCCTGTAAAACCCACTTTTATCTTTTCTAGTTCAAGTGCACAATGTATCCACTTGGAGTTCCTCCATTCACAAGCACCAGTTAGCTCAGCATCGAGCTGTGGCGGGGGGGGGTTGGGGGGGGTAAGCACAGATGAGGCTGAGCCACATCTGATTTAATTTAATTAACAGCAGTCCACTGGAGAAACAGCATGATGAAATGTAAATGAGCGAACAGAGAGACACAAAAAAGAAAGTGAGAGTTCAGGCCTGTATGTGTGTGAGAATGTGTCTCTTTTAAGAGACTGTATTGCGGAGAAAGAAATAGCTCTTTGAAAACCTGGAGTGCTGCCTACTTTAAATTTACAGGATTTTAAAAGGATTTTAAAGTATCATACAGACCACTCTTGATATGAAGACTGGTCCAAATTATAGGCATCAACCTTGCTGGCTTCTTGTATACCACATTGTATACAAAAATAAATTAAACATAAATAGCATTGTAAAAAAAAAAAAGAAAAAAGTGAGAACTCATTAAAAGTATTATAAATATAAGATTTAAACCCCACACTAAAGAAAAGTTGGAAAAATTGCCTAGGCAGCAACTAAGATATGTTGAAGCACTAAAATTACTATTTGAGAAAAAACAAACAAAAACTGAAATAAAAATAAATGAATCCTAAATAGTAATATCAAATAATAATAATAATAATAATTATTATTATTATTATTATTATTATTAAAAAAATGACATAAACAGATAAAATGACACAATTTTTTTTCTAAAATCAAAACAAAAAGTGAAGAAAAAAAAAGAAACACTAAAGCTGAAATAAGTATATATTAGATGAAAAATGAAAATCACAAATGTTGCCTTGGCAACTAAAATAGGTTTAAACTGAAGCACTAAAATTACTTACTGGAGATAAATAAAAATTTAAACTGAAATAAAACAAACAAAATAAAAAAAACCTCAATAGAATAAACAAATGAAATTGACAAAATATAAAAATTAAAGATAAAATAATTTTAAAAAGTTGTACATGAAATTAACTGAAATAAGTTCAAGAACTAAAATGACTTAATTTAAATAAATAAAAACTAAAATTGAACTAAAACTAGACTGAAATAAAATAAATGAATCCAAAATAAGAAATGTAAAAAATAGTAATACAAATGACTAATTAAACTAAATAAATTAAAATAAAATGAACTGAAACTTAATTAATGATAATAGCTAAATAAAATTATTTTATAAAAACTATTATAATATATACATTATAGTAAAATAATACTCCTGCAAGGAGATTTGCAGTCCCAGAATGCATTGCGACAAGGTCATTGAAAAAAATAAATAAAAACCAAAATCCGAAATGGTGGTTTAACTGAGAGAAATGTTAAATATATTTACTTCAGTACGTATGAAAAAAGGTAAAACAAAAAACAAAACAAAAAACACACTATTTGTGCTATATATTATGCATATTAGTGTGTTTTATTAGCTTAGCAACACGCTAATATCAGTATCTACTGGAATCAATTGTGGGTTCAAATAGGTTTAGCCTATGCAGATAGTTCCAAATCAGTCTCTTATGAGGTTCCATTTTAGTGAGGGTTTTGCCTGTAGGCACTATATAGGCACTATACAGCGATGGAACTCACCAGGTTTTGTAACAGAGCTAGCGTGTGTGAGTGTGTGTCTGAGCTGCAGTCTGTGCACCATGAAGATGTTACAGTAATTAAAGCATGAAGTTGACGATCAGTCACAGGAGGTCACAGGACCGTGCCGATGCCATGGTTCCAGAACACACACTGGCTCTGGTCCAAACCCAAGTGAGCTGCTCTGCTGTCTACTATTTACATAAGCACATGCTTTATAAGACAGCATCATAATCAAAGTCAAAGCCCATGAGTGGCTGAAATAAAATGCTCTACAAAGTCCATTGACACTTACTTAAAAAAACAGTTCCTATATTGGCAATGATGGTTCCATGAAGAACGTCTCTAGGTTACGTATGTAACCCTAGTTCCTCGAGGGAACGAGACGCTGCGTCAAAAGCGCTTTGGGGAACGCGCCCAGCGTACGCGACTCTGAATATCGTGTGAAATCAGACCAATGGAAGAGCGTGACGTCACCGGTGGAGTGACGTAAGCGACCAGGAAGCTATAAAAGCACGTGCCACGCAGCTGGCGTCAGCTTCGAGTACCAGCAAGCGCCGGCAGGAGTGCCGGGGGTATGGCTCCGAGACGCAGCGTCTCGTTCCCTCGAGGAACTAGGGTTACATACGTAACCTAGAGACGTTCCTCTTCAGGAACTCGAGCTGCGTCAAAAGCGCTTTGGGGAACGAGTACCAACGCCGCCAGACTACCAAACCCCTGCCTAGTGTGTATCCGAAGAGCACAGCTTAGGTCAGGAGGACTGAAGCGCCTGGAGTGACTGGCATGTCTAGGCCATAGAATTTGACAAACGTGGAGGGCGTGGACCATCCTGCAGCGTTGCAGATGTCCAGCATGGATACACCTGCTAAGAAGGCCTTGGAGGCCGTCATACCCCGAGTAGAGTGAGCCTTGGCTCCCGACAGCGGGGGACGACCAGAGGACTCATAGGAAGCGTTGATAGCCTCAACTATCCAACGACTGATAGTCTGCTTAGAAGCAGGAAAACCCCTCTTGGGGGGACCGTAGCATACGAGCAATTGATCGGTCTTTCTCCACAGGGCAGCTCTGTGGACGTATGCGTCCAGCGCTCTAACTGGACACATACAATTTAGCTTCGCCTGGTCGGGCTCCCGAAAGGGAGGAGGACAGAAGGCCTGCAGTACGACAGGTTGTGGTGTAACAGAGGGAACCTTAGGAACATATCCCGCTCAAGGGTATATGAACGCTTTAGTCATGCCTGGTGCAAATTCAAGATAAGTAGGGGCCACAGAGAGGGCCTGAAGGTCTCCTACTCTCCGCAGAGAGGTGATAGCCAACAAAAAGGAGGTTTTAAGTGTGAGATGTCTGTCTGAGATATCTTGAATAGGTTCAAATGGGGGTCTGCACATTGCCTCTAACACCACAACCAGGTCCCACGGGGGAATACGGGACCGTACTGGAGGTTTCAGCCTCAGCGCACCGCGGAGGAAACGTGTAACTAGGGGCAATAGCCGCCACGTAAACCATCAACGTGGAGTGGGTCAACCCTGCAGAGAGCCTAGCCTGTAGAAACTCCAGAACTGTACCAATCGGGCAGTTTGCTGGGTCTAGCTGGCAGTCTCTGCACCATGAGGTGAAGAGTTTCCACCTCAGGGTGTACAGTTTCCTCGTTGAGGGAGCTCTGGATTGGAGAAGGGTCTCAACAACCTCGGTTGAGAGACCGGCTGCTAAAAGTTGTGCCCCCTCAGGGGCCACACCCACAGCTTCCACAACTCCGGGCGAGGGTGAATTATCGTACCCTGCGCCTGCGAGAGAAGGTCTGTCCTGATCGGTATCTCCCACGGAGAGCCGTCGAGGAGCAAGACTAGATCTGAGAACCATACTCGGCCCGGCCAGAACGGGGCTACTAACAACAGACAGACCCCGTCCCGGCGCACTCTCGCCAGAACTCCCGGGAGCAGAGCAATAGGGGGAAATGCTTACAGACGAAGCCTCGGCCAGGTCTGTACCATAGCGTCCAGTCCCAGAGGAGCTGGATGAACTAGAGATAACCAAAGGGGGCATTGAGACGTCTCTTGAGATGCAAATAGGTCTACTTGAGCCCTGCCAAATATTCTCCATATCTGCTTCACTACTTGTGGGTGAAGTTTCCATTCCCCGGGCCTCGGCCCCTGCCTCGACAGTATGTCTGCTCCCACATTTTGTTTCCCAGGAATATATACTGCTCTTAGTGAGAGGAGTTTGCTCTGGGACCACACCAGGATCTGGTGCGCCAGCTTGTACAAAGGGCGCGAACGCAGACCTCCCTGGTGGTTGATATAGGAGACCACCGATGTGTTGTCGGTGCGCACCAACACATGGTGACCCCTTAGGTCTTGGAGGAAGTGCTTCAGTGCACGAAAAACTGCTAGCATTTCTAGACAATTGATATGCCATGTTCGATGGCAATCGCTCCACAGACCACGGGCAGGGTGGCCACTCATGACTGCACCCCAACCAGTGAGGGATGCATCTGTCGCTAGCGTTACACGGCGACAAAGAGCTCCCAGTACCGGGCCCTGTTTCAAGAACCAAGGTTTCTTCCATACATCTAAGGCACGTAGGCAACGCCGCGTGACCTTGATAGTGCGAAGTAGAATGCCCCTCGGGGAAAATCCCTTGGTCTTGAGCCACCACTGCAGGGGCCTCATGTACAGCAGGCCAAGAGGTATCACGTTGGACGCAGCTGCCATCAGACCCAACAATCTCTGAAATTGTTTGACAGTGAGTGACTGGCCTTCTTTGACTCTCTCAACTGAGATGCGGATCGACTCGATACGAGCAGGGGACAATCGTGCCTGCATCGTGGTCGAATCCCATACTACGCCTAGATAGGTGGTTCTCTGAACCGGAGAAAGCACACTCTTCTTGGCGTTCAGTCTCAAACCCAGCTCCCCCATATGTGCGAGGACGACATCTCGATGCCGAACTGCAGCCTGCTCTGACTGAGCTAAGATCAACCAATCGTCGATATAGTTGAGAATGCGGATGCCCTGCATGCGCAGGGGGACCAGAGCCGCGTCTACACATTTTGTGAACGTGCGGGGTGAGAGTGCAAGGCCGAAGGGAAGTACTCGATATTGGTAAGCTTCGCCCCCGAAAGCGAACCTCAGAAACTTCCTGTGATGAGGAAGGATGGATATGTGAAAATATGCGTCTTTGAGATCTATTGTGACAAACCAGTCCTCGGACCTGATCTGCGCTACAACTTGCTTGATTGTGAGCATTCTGAATTTTAGTCTCATAACTGAACGATTTAAGACCCTCAAGTCTATAATCAGACGCAGCCCCCCATTCTTCTTGGGAACTATGAAATACCAGCTGTAAAATCCGGACTCCCTGTCTTGAGGAGGGACCACCTCGATGGCCTCCTTCTCTAATAGGGTTTTCACTTCCTGTTCCATAACCAGACCCTGCCTGAGGCCGACTACTGTCTGAACGACCCCGTTGAATACTGGCGGCACGGAGCCGAACTGAATGCGGTAGCCTTTTTCTGCTGTGTGCAGGACCCATCGAGATACATTTGGCAGTAGTTTCCACGCTGCTAAATAATCTACTAAGGGATTCAGTCTCTCGAGACTGATCTCTGGTGTAAGAGGCCCCCGCAGGGGCGGCGAGCGTCTCAGCCCCGCTACGCGCACAGGCGGAAGATACTGAGAGCGATGCTCGCTGGGACCTGCTGCGCCCTGGAACACTGGCAGGGTTGGCAGACCGGCCCCCAGAGGGCGCTGAGGGGAGACGGGCACCGTGTACTGCGGTGTGTACCGCTCTACCCCAGCAGAGGCTGCCCTCTGAAACCCTGGGTTGTTGGCGTCAGGGTTTCTTGGCCGAGGACTTCTTAGCTTCAATGACCGCCCTAAGATCTTGTTTGGGCTGGGAAGTCCTCGGCCGAGAGCGAATGTGTTTCTGGGCCTCGCGGTACGAGGAGCTAGGGAGCGGCTGGGGCATCTCCCGCCCAGATGCCCCAAGGGAGCGACGAGGGAGGAACTTATGGAACGCCGCCGCTTGCTTGCGGGCCTCCTGAAACCTGTCGTTGACAGAATTGACTGCGTCGCCGAACAGGCCAGTCGGCTGGATCGGGGCGTCCATGAGGCAGACCCTGTCCCGCTCTTTCATATCGGACAGGGTCAACCATAAGTGCCTCTCCGCGGCCACCATAGCTGCCATGGACCGCCCAATCGCTCGAGCGGTCTCCTTGGTGGCGCGGAGGGAGAGATCAGCGGTCCTTCTTAGCTCTGAGATGTCATGGGACTTGATCTCCTCTCCCTCGTCTAGCTCCTTGAGCAGATCGGCTTGGTACGCCTGTAACACCGCCATAGTGTGCAGACACGCACCAGCCTGACCTGCTGCCGCATACCCTTTGCCCACCAAAGCCGATGTTGCTCTTAGTGGCTTTGAGGGCAACGCCGGGGCCTTTAGAGACGACGCCGCACCGGGGGACAGATAGCTCGCGAGCGTCTGTTCCACCCGGGGCATCGCTCTATAACCGCGCTCTCCCATCCCCACTACGTTCCCATAGTAGTCTGACGAGGGGATGTAGAGGCGGGCCGAGAATGGGTGTTTCCACGACCTGGAGATCTCTTCGTGCAGGTCGGGAAAGAATGGCAGGCCATGGCTGGGAGGTGGCTGACTCGCGCGCAGGAAGCGTTCATCAAGCTTGCTTCTCTGCGGTTCAGCTGCTTTCTCGGCGGGCCAATCGGTGTTTAACTTGGCCACCGCGCGACTAACCACCTCCAAGAGCTCCTCATAATGCGGCGAGTGGGGTGGTCGAATCCCTGTCGAGCGACTCCACATCAACCTCCTCGGAGGAAGAGAGGCGGAGCGTCGACCCCTCTCCCTGAGTGGAAGGAACCGCTGAGCGTGCTTCCGACTCTAGGGATTGGGTGCCGGATCTGGCAGAAGTGGAAGGAGATAGGGACTGGCCCGTCTCCATTCCCTCCACCAGATCCACTTGCGAACCCCACGAGTGCAGCCGCCGTTCTGCCTCAGCAGAAGCGGGACCAGCACCGCGGGGAATGCTGGCGAAGGCCCCCGCCTCGAAGAGGGCCCTCCGGGAACGAAGCAGCCGCACCGACATACGCTCACAGTGCGGGCAGTCGGCCCCCTCGAGAGCCGACTCAGCGTGCTTCGAACCCAGGCAAACCACGCAAAGGCTGTGTGTATCCCCACCCGTTATATATCTTGGGCAGGGAGGAACACACAGCCTATAACGCGATTTGGAATCGCCAGAATGTTTCACTTTCGCCTTGCTTTTGGGCATTGTCTAGGAGCTCTTAAACTGGACAGACAACAGTAAATAAGACTCACAGACAAACAGTTTGACATTCACACACAGAGCGCTTGCTGAGAGACGCGAAGCTGACGCCAGCTGCGTGGCACGTGCTTTTATAGCTTCCTGGTCGCTTACGTCACTCCGCCGGTGACGTCACGCTCTTCCATTGGTCTGATTTCACACGATATTCAGAGTCGCGCACGCTGGCCGCGTTCCCCATAACGCTTTTGACGCAGCTCGAGTTCCTGAAGAGGAACCTTTAATATCCATGAAAGTGGATATTTGAAAATGGAAAGTGCAAAGAGCTGGGAGCAAGCACAATGCCTAAACATGTTGTCTGGCAATAGGCAGCTCCCTAGGATTTGGAACGGATCTAATATATTACAGCAACACTACGCTTGACACAATGACTCTCATTAATGAGAATCCTGACCTCACCTTGACCTGAAGACTAACACAGGTTTTTTTCTTTACACATCATTTAATGAAAACAAAGAAATGGCCCTCTGAGACATGACTATATGGTGGGTCTTTAAAAAGGGCTGTGACACAGCAATGAAACATCTGTTCAAATCTGTCTTCAAACACAATGTTATGCTCTCAACAACATTCAATGTACAGTATTATACTGAAAAAAGTTTGTACTTAACATTTCATAATTTTTTACTTAGAAATATTTAAACATACTTAAACCAAGACACATTTAAACAAAATCTTGTTTTTAAATGCACACTTGGTGTTGTATAACAATGAGTGAATCTTTTTTCCTTGCCATATTTCACCCCAAAAATCAGGAAAGGAAATGCTTAAAATAATATTTTGCTTAAAGAAACATAAAAACCTATTTTTAGGACCATTAATTTGTTATGATATTATTTTCATGAGAATCAAGCAGTTTGTTACATTAATGAGAATCTAATGAGAAATTCCACTGAGAATAATGGGAGTTACAAAAAAAACAAACAAACAAAAAAACAAAAAAAACAAAACAAAAAAAATTGCTGGTAAAATGTCCAGAAGTATTACAGCAATGAGAATAATGGGGGGGGGGGGGGGGGGTGTTAATTATCATGAAAATAATGTCACAATACAGCAGATCTTAAAGGAATAGTTAAATCCAAGACAAGCCTGAATAACACATGGGCATCACGCACCCTGACATCATGTTTAAGTTCCCTCCTTTACACTGTGCCTTTCCACTGCACTTGGCTTTTCTAAACACACCCCTTCATTGCATCATTAATCAATGAACACACACACACACACACACGCACACACACACACACACACATACACAAACACACAAACCTGGAGTGATATCACCATTACTTAGAAATATTAAAACATACTTAAACCAAGACACATTTAAACAAAATCTTGTTTTCTGAATTTTTTTTTAAATCAAAAATAAGTCAAAATTAAGTTTCTGCATAACAACAATATTTGTTGTAAGAAACAAGCTTGTTTAAATTAAGTTTATTTTTCAAACCCCATTGACTAATTTTTTGTTAACACTTTTAATCAGTGCTCCTTTAAAGTTTGTTAATTCATTAATTCTTGATTTAAAAATGTTTAGATATTTTCATTGAAAAAAATAAAATAAAAAAAGTAAAAATAATACTAAGTAAGAAAATTTTTGCAGTGTGAAAATAGCAAATTATTGTGGTCTCATTATTTCAGATTTAATTTCCACTGCCCAAAGAAAACCAACTCTGGTTGTTTTTTTTTTTACATGTTTATCAATCAATATCTTCATGCCTATTTTTTTTTTCTTGGCCATAATAATCTGCAGTGTAGACTAGACATTATGCTAACAGAAAAAAGTCTGACTACAGCCAGCATACACAAACACAAAAGCCTTAAAAATGATGAGAGATCTGCACTGCTAATTACTGCTAGCGAGCATGTATCGCTCGCTCCCACAACATGCTGATCATCACGGTGATGCTGCCTGGGATCCAGATGTCTCAACTCCTCAGCATGATGTCACTGACAGTATGCCAGCATCATTTGATCTTTCCCATTCTCTCTCTGTCTCACATTTTCCATCTCTTCGTGCAGGGGAAACTCAGCCTTTTTGATGAAACCATCCCCATCAAGCATGTTTGCCAGTAATGATCTCACAAAAACACACAGATCTCAGTGTGTGAACATCATGATAGACAGAAAAGGGGTGAACAAAACTGATAGAGGGGCAAAGCAGTGGTTCACCTAAAAATAAACAAATGTCATTGTCATGTCATTTCAAACCCATGTCTGTGGTGTTGTTTTGTCATTTTTAAAATTCAATTACATTTTACAGTTAAGATTTTAAAAGACATTAGATTGAGTAAATAACAAGAGAATGATCATTTTTGGGTGAAGTAAACCTTGAACATTTGCTTTGTACAAGTGAATATCCTGATAAGGACAAGGGCACACTTTAACCACTAACCAATATGTATTTATTTATTTATTTATTTATTTTAATGTATTATAAGTATACACACATTATCAATTAAGAAAATATATTCTGTCATGTTCCAAAAGTCCTACAGTTTTGGAAGGACATTAGGGTTTTCATTTTTGGGCAAACTATGATAACGATGAATAACAATCAGTGAATCTTTTTTCCTGGCCATATTTCAGCCCAAAAATCAGGAAAGGAAATGCTTGAAATAATATTTTGCTTAAAGAAACATAAAAACCTATTTTTAGGACCATTAATTTTTTATGATATTATTTTCGTGAGAATCAAGCAGTTTGTTACATTAATGAGAATCTAATGAGAAATTCCACTGAGAATAATGAGAATTACAAAAAAGAAAAAAACCTTTGCTGGTAAAATGTCCAGAAGTATATTACAGTAATAACGGTGGTGGGGGGGGGGGGGGGTGCTTTTTGTGCCTTTCCACTGCACTTGGCATTTGTAAACACACCCCTTCATTGCATCATTAATCAATGAACACACACACACACACACACACACAAATACACAAACCTGGAGTGATATTAATCTAAGTGTTTTCTGAGCCTGTGACCATACTGAAGAAAGGCCTTTAAAAATCCTTCAGATATATTACGGACACTCAAGTATGCAAAATATAGTGCACACTGAAGTGTGGCAGATGACCCTCGGGAGAAAAGAGCCTCAGGAGAAAAGACCCTCAGGCTCATGCATGTGTGTCGCTGGTTCCAGTTTTAGTACATCCACTTGCTATGTGTGATGTAAACAGAGCTTAACAAATGGGTCTGAGTGGAAGACACCAATCCCGCAGGACTTGACAGGCAAAGTCACTTCTCTGGCATAGGAATACTGTCTTAGGAAATGAAATGGAAACAGTTATCAAGTATATTTGAGCCTAATGAACAGAATTAAGACTCGTCTCATTACTTTCATGCCCTCACAACATCAGAAAGATCGCTAATTTGATTTGAGTCAATTTGGGTTATATGTGCATCTACTTTCACTGTAGAATTCATTCTAAAAACAGCTTGTTCAGCAAGATTCTTTTATAACGGTTGCTTTTCAAGATACAAGATAGTTTAAACTCAAATCCGCACACCTGGTGGCAATGCCGAGAATGCATTTGATAAAAATCTCCAAAATTCCCCAAAAATACAGTATGAAGCAGCAAACTGTTTTCAACACTGATAATTTTAAGAAATGTTTTTAAGCACCAAATCAGCATACTAGAATTATTTCTGAAGGCGAAATTTCAGCTTTGCCATCACTAGATTAAATTACAATTAAAAATATAAAACGCAAACCAGCAAAAGATTAAACAAATGTGTAGGCTTAGTAGAAAATGCATATACTGTATATCAAAGTTGATTATTAGCCTACTCTTGACAGAGAGCTGGTGTGGTTTTTGAGAGATGGCAAAGCGGCTGTTTGATTCTTTCCAAAGAAACCCAAGAAAACAGGACTTAACGACTACAGGCCTGTGGCTCTAACGTCTGTCGTCATGAAGTCGTTTGAAAAACTGGTTCTGGCTTATCTGAAGGATATCACTGGACCCTTACTGGACCCCCTGCAGTTTGCTTACCGAGCAAACAGGTCAGTGGATAATGCAATCAACATGGGATTGCACTTCATCCTGCAACATCTGGACAAAACAGGGACTTATGTGATGATCCTGTTTTTGGACTTTAGTTCCGCTTTCAAAACCATCATCCCAACAACCCTCCAGACCAAACTGACACAGCTCTCTGTTCCTAGCTCTATCTGTCAGTGGATCACCAGCTTTCTGACAGATAGGCAACAGTTAGTGAGACTGGGGAAATTCATGTCAAACAGCTGCACCACCAATACTGGCGCCCCTCAGGGATGTGTTCTCTCCCCTCTGCTCTTCTCCCTGTACACCAATGACTGCACCTCTAAAGACCCCTCTGTCAAGCTCCTGAAGTTTGCAGATGACACTACAGTCATCGGCCTAATCCAGGACGGTGATGAGTCTGCTTACAGACAAGAGGTTGAGCAGCTGGCTGTCTGGTGCAGTCTTAACAACCTGGAGCTGAACACGCACAAAACAGTGGAGATCATCGTGGACTTTAGGAGAAACCCCCCTGCACTTTCCCCACTCACCATCATGAACAGCACTGTAACTGCAGTGGAGTCATTCAGATTCCTGGGAACCACCATCTCTCAGGACCTGAAGTCACTGACTCCATTGTGAAAAAGGCCCAACAAAGGTTGTACTTCCTTCGCCAGCTGAGGAAGTTTAACCTGCCACAGGAGCTGCTGAAACAGTTCTATTTAGCCGTCATTGAGTCTGTACTGTGTACTTCTATAACTGTCTGGTTTAGCTCAGCAACAAAATCAGACATCAGAAGACTACAGAGAACTGTTCGGACTGCTGAAAGGATTATCGGTGCTCCCCTTCCCACCCTTCAAGAACTGTATACATCCAGAGTGAGGAAAAGGGCTCATAAAATCACTCTGGATCCCTCACATCCAAGTCACCCCATTTTTTAACTTTTGCCATCTGGCCGGCACCTCAAAACGCAAATACCAGAACAGTAAGGCACAAAAACAGTTTCTTCCCCCAGGCAATCTACCTCATGAACAGTTAAATGTTCCCCACTCATTCTTATGCAAAAAAAAAAAAAAAAAAAAAAGTGCAATATCCTTATATTTATTTGTTACCCCTCCATCCTAGTACATCTCTGCATCTTATTCAATCCTATTCCATTATCATTTATAGCACAATTGTTTATACACTTATTTATTTGCCTACAATTTTTTTTTTTGTTGTTGTCTGTGTGTTGGCGTCTCTGTGTACTGGAAGCTTATGTCACTAAAACAAATTCCTTGTATGCGCAAGCATACTTGGCAATAAAGCTCTTTCTGATTCTGATTCTGATTGGTGTTTGCCCTGTGCTTATTCCATTAATCTGTGTATCATATCATACAAGGTTTAAATCACTGACATAAAAATATACACAAATAGTATAACGTATATGATGTAGTATTTTAGTTGATATTCTCTGATTTCTGAGAGATCCACATAGAGGCAACAGCAATGCAGTTGTATGATTCTCATTTCATTCATAAACTTCCATTCACTTCACACACTTATTATAGCATAGTGACTTAAGAGGTTTATGTATAATATCGCGCTGATCCCTTGGCTCAGTTTTCCAGCAAATATGACGAGTGGCTGTGCCAGCCTCAGCCGAATATTTTCCAGAA